>NC_069500.1:247246087-247546087 GCF_027579735.1 Bombina bombina
GGATGGATGAAGATAGAAGATGCCGTCTGGATGAAGACTTCTGCCTGTCTGGAGGACCACTTCTGTCGGCTTCGTTGAGGATATCTTGCCGCTTGGATGAAGACTTCTCCCGGCTTTGTTGACGATGGATGTCGGCTCTTCAAAACTGTAAGTGGATCTTCGGGGGTTAATGTTAGGATTTTCTAAGGGTGTATTGGGTGGGTTTTATTTTTAGATTAGGGTTTGGGCTGCAAAAGAGCTAAATGCCCTTTTAAGGGCAATGCTCATCCAAATGTCCTTTTCAGGGCAATGGGGAGCTTAGGTTTTTTTAGTTAGGGTTTTATTTGGGGGGTTGGTTGTGTGGGTGGTGGGTTCTACTGTTGTGGGGGTTGTTTGTATATTTTTTTACAGGTAAAAGAGCTGATTTCTTTGGGGCGATGCCCCGCAAAAGGCCCTTTTAAGGGCTATTGGTAGTTTAGTTTAGGCTAGGTTTTTTTTTTATTTTGGGTGGGCTTTTTTTATTTTGATAGGGCTATTAGATTAGGTTAATTAGTTTAAAGATCTTGTAATTTGTTTTTTTATTTTCTGTAATTTAGTGTTGTTTTTTTTTTGTAATTTAGCTAATTGTATTGAATTTAGCTAATTGTATTTAATTTAGGTAATGTATTTAATTGTAGGGTAAGGTTAGGTGTTAGTGTAAGGCAGGTTAGGTTTTATTTTACAGGTAAATTTGTATTTATTTCAGCTAGGTAGTTATTAAATAGTTAATAACTATTTAGTAAATATTCTACCTAGTTAAAATAAATACAAACTTGCCTGTAAAATAAAAATAAACCCTAAGCTAGATACAATGTAACTATTAGTTATATTGTAGCTAGCTTAGGGTTTAATTTATAGGTAAGTATTTAGTTTTAATTAGGAATTATTTAGTTATTAATAGTAGGTTTGATTTAGATTTAATTTAATTATATTTAAATTAGGGGGTGTTAGGGTTAGGGTTAGGGTAGTATAGTGGCGGCGATGTTAGGGGTGGCAGATTAGGGGTTAATAAATGTAGGTAGGTGGCGGCGATGTTATGGATGGCAGATTAGGGGTTAATACTATATAACTAGTGTTTGCGATGCAGGAGTACGGCGGGTTAAGGGGTTAATATGTATTATAGTGGAGGAGATGTCGGGAGTGGCAGATTAGAGGTTAATAATTATAATGTAGGTGTCGTGATGTATGGAGCGGAAGATTAGGGGTTAATAAGTATAATGTAGGTGTCAGCAATGTCAGGGGCGGCAGATTAGAGGTTAACAAGTGTAAGATTAGGGGTGTTTAGACTCGGGGTTCATGTTAGGGTGTTAGGTGTAAACATAAAATGTGTTTCCCCATAGGAATCAATGGGGCTGCGTTACGCTGCTTTTTTGCAGGTGTTATACTTTTTCTCAGCCAGCTCTCCCCATTGAAGTCTATGGGGAAATCGTGCACGAGCATGTACAACCAGCTCACCGCTGACTTAAGCAGCGCTGGTATTGGAGTGCGGTATGGAGCTCAATTTTGCTCTACGCTCACTTCTTGTCTTTTAACACCGGGTTTATAAAAAGCTGCAATACCAGCGCTGTAGGTAAGTGAGCGGTTACAACAATGTGCAAGTTAATACCGCACCCCTCTTACCGCAAAACTCATAATCTGGCTGATTATTTTTAAGAATTACCTAGAAGCCATCCTTCAGGCATCTCTCCATCCTCAAACTCCCTATATATTCCAGACTGACGCAAAATATAGGAATCATGGCAGGACCCAGGGAAGTTATGGTCACACACCATCTGAACGTTGAAAGAATGGTACTGTTTTCTATTACGGTAAACTTCTTCACTTTCATGTGCCGGTTTTACCGCAACGTGTGTGCAATTGATGGCTCCAAGTACATTGGGCATTCCAGACATTCTATAGAATTTGGACTTCACAGATTGCCACTCTTTAGAATTCGATGGAAGGCATACATACCGTGGACAGACCACCATCAATGCGTTGATAACTTTTGTCAGGTGCCTAGAAAATACAGACTGGCTTATGCCAATTATGATGCTAGACACAGCCTGGAAAGAACCCGTGGCAAAAAACTGTAATGCTGCCAACAGTTTTAAAAGTCTGGGTATGGCTTGTGAATGCGCCGTCATTGGCTCAAGGTATTCTGCTATTTCATTGTAAAGGTCCATTATAGATTCTCTGTCCAAACGGAATCTCTGGACAACCTCACGATCAGAAAGGGCTTCAAAACCCATACGATGGAGGAAAACTCTTGGAACTCTCCTTCTTCGACCTCTCCTGCTTTGAAATTCATTATTTTCAACAGGTGCCTGTATACCCCTTCTTCCTCGTAATTAAATAAATTGAAAGATAAATAAATGTAAAAGTGTCTCCATCTTCATTCACTGCTGGCAAACAAATAATGGATTCTGATTTGTCTATCCGCTTATTTTGACTACTCAACCTGGCGTCAGTCTGATACTGCCTATAGTTTTCTATTGTGTTCGCTACCTAAATGGTCGCAAAGCAAATTACACAAAGTTAATGCAAAAGTTTGAGCTAATGGATTGGTTGTAACATTGATAATTTCCGTTAACAGCGGATTTTATGATGGTCGATGGTTTAGAATGTTAAAAAAGGGTTTGGATCAAGTAGTTGCGGAAAAGTACGATTGCAGATGAAAAAAAGTGGATTATAAATTTGATCACGGCTTGGTACATATGGTTTTTAACCCGCACGCAAATTTTGATGCTAAAATACACACAAAAGGTCACTTCGATGCTTAGTACATGGCGCCCATAACACATACTCAGCGCTATTCAAAATTAAGCATATTTTTGAATCTCTTTGAAATATGGGCAACTACTATTCAAAATCACACAAAACAATAGTTGTATGTTGTCACATATGCCACACTTCAAATGTGTAGATTGCTGCCGGAAACAATATGTGCCTGTATTTTTCACACCTCCAACAGCCATATTGTGTAAAATTACTTTTAAAAAAACACAAAAAAAAAACTTTTCCACACAAAACCATGCTTAATCACCAAATACCAAAGTTTGCCACCTGCTTGCATGCAAACTCCATTATCCAGCAGTAGGACAAAAAGAAGATAAGACAATGGGGCCGATTTAAGAAGCTGCAAATGCAGCTGTTGCCGCGTGAGCCTTTCGTAAGACCGCTGCTCCTTAACTCATCCGCCACCTCTGAGGCGGCAGATAGCAATCATCCCGATCAGATATGATCGGGATCATTGACACCCCCTGCTAGTGGCCGATTGGCTGTGAATGTGTAGGGGGCAGCATTGCACAAGCATTTCACACGGAATGCTTGTGCAATGATAAATGCCGACAGTGTATGCTATCGGCATTTATCGATGTCGGGCGCACATGATCCGCTACGGCGGATCATATTTACCCGACACTTGATAAATCGGCACCATAGGCACAGTAAAAGTACCTACTTGAGTTTTATGGGATTGATTAATTATCTGAGCACCCTGCAACAACAATTATGTGTAACTGAAGCATAAAAGGGATCATTGTTTATAACATTTTTATAATAAATCTAAATAGATGACAAAAAAACAAACTAAACATAGTATACACACAAAGATACAGGCATTTGTCTTTTACACATATATACAAGTTTTTATTTGTTTTTCATGTGTAGTGAGTATCCTTTTAGTGTTCAATATGCATTTATTACAGTTCACGATTTCTGTTGCATTTTTTAAATAAGCATGCACAATATGCACATGACTTGCAGTATATGGGAGCACATTATAGGAAAGTATGCTTGCAATCACTAGGAATTCATTTTTAAATCCAACTAATTGAATGTTAGGCTATAAGATATCAGAGTAGTGAAGTTTGGTGCCGCTATGGATTGTTGCTGAAAGTCAAGAAGAAGTTAAAAATAAAAAGTGACATTTTTGGCCAATATCAACTTATTTGTTACTTTAATGAATTTTGGTGTGATGGGGTTTTTGGTAAAGAAAGCTAGATTTTTTTCAGGTCAAGTAGAGAGTTGATTAATAGGAAATGTGTTATATAGCTGTAGATAAGCCATTTAAAATATGTTGAGCCAAAAAAGAAGCTAAGAGAGGGAAAATGGAAACTTTTCGGCTGCCAAAGTGCTTGGAAAAAAAAGGGAGAAATTGTGATTATTATGACAAAAGGAAAGTTGTCTCATTCTACATGTACAAATTACCTAACTGTATATTTGGAATAGTGGAGAGCAGGTTTTTGAGAGTTTATGATCTGAGATTAGGAGTAATTAATAATAAAGAGCATGTCATTATTAATGTTATCAATTTTTAATGCTAGCAAGTTTACATTTATTAGCCAGAAATTGGTATGAAAAACAGGTGATACTATAGTTAAAAATTAAAATAAAAAGAATCAAATAAAATTTAAAGGAAGCCCCATAATCTTAGCATAGGCATAGACTCCTTAAAAAACAATCCGTTTTTGCGGAGTGTCTGTGCAGCGTTCTTGTTAGGATGTTCTCACTAAGAGCTCCAAATATCTACCGATTATCAGACTTCCACAACAGCATCAAAATCCAACTACTAAAAATAATCCTGCTCCAGGTAGTGTTTTTCTGATTTTTGTTTGCTGTTTTTATGACATTGGGGCAACAGTTTGGAAAATTAGGTCTAAAGAGGAGGCTAAACATTAGGCAAACCTCCCGGGCAACCCAGGTTATCAGCGCAGTCAATCAGGGACTGCTAACTTCCACCTATACCCAACACTGGATAATAAGAACTATGGTTATATGTGCACCTGCAGATAAATATACTGTGCTCCATTATTCACCAAGAGATCACAAAAAAGGAGACCATGCAGGAGAAATTGAGATAACAGATCTTAGTCGAATGCTTTGCAAAAAAGTGGAAAGGCTTCTGCTTAACATTATACATAAATGTTTACCCAGCTATAGCACAGAGATGGAAGGGCAAGTATGGTCTAAGCAACGAGTTTACATTTGGAGATAGGACTGTGCCCATACGTGCTTTACTAGCCATACAAGAAGATTGGAAGCTAACTAAAGAGAAATGGATTGGACTTTGTGGCCCATCTATTGTTGTGACCAGTCAGATAAACTTATATCAGGACCATTCGGATCACTACCTCACCGGGACCCTCAGACCAGCTCAGCTAGTATATAGTTTTCCATCTGTACCTTGGGAGAGACTTGCTATCCTTACCACGCACATCTCACTTTAATTAGCTCAAACCATATCATTGAGGACTTACTACAATAATCATTGCAGTGCAGTGATTTTACAAGATCCTGTAGCACAATCAAGCACAGCAATTAGAAGCTCTCTAGGAACTATAGCTTCTACAAATGTGGCACAGTTTTCCCATCCTCCTGAACCCCAAATCATAGCAAGGGTAATATTAGTTTTAAAGGCTGATGTGAGCTAAAGAGATCATATTACTTTTATAACTCATTATGATATCCCTACAACTTAACAGTTATTTTTGATAAAGTTATGTTCTTATGTTAAAGGGACATAATACTCATATGCTAAATCCCTTGAAACTGATGCAGTATAACTATAAAAAGCTGACAGGAAAATATCACCTGAGCATAGGGTTGCCACCTGCCCCGGTTTCACCGGGACAGTCCTGGTCTGAGGCTCTGTGTCCCGTGTCCCGGAACTAGCCTCAAATGCCCCGGGCTAAGTGCACCCCTGGCGCAGCAGTGAGCAGACTTACAAAACATTAGCTGGCCAGAGGAGCGCTTAGCCCAGGGACTCGGGGAGGGAGTCTTGCAGTCTGCAGAAGAGAGTGAGAAGAATGAGATTGGTGTGGGTGGGAGTCGGGCGTGCGATTTCCACAGGTGTCAAAGTCTGTGCCCGCCCCTGCCCCTACAGCAAATCAGGAAATGGCATCTGAGAACGCTGCGTCGGAATATCTGAACCAGAACCGGGAGAACCCCCAGACTGCCGACTGGGTCGAGAGTAGACTAGAGAGTGTCCGTGGAATATGCAAGTCAAACAAGTTGTGGAGGCACCGCAGGGAATTTATCTTGCGAAACTTGGATGAAGTGTACCAGAGACTGACAGTGATCACCCGGGCCTAGACCGGTTGATTGCATATTCCATGGTGAGGTCAAACCACGTCTTCACTGGCTGCTGCCGGTGAGTAGGAATGGATGTCATGAGCATGGTATCTTAGTTGTCAGAGAGGTCTCGTTGCAATGTTAATATTGCAAGATCACTCTATGGCACCAAGAGACGTGTTGTAAGTTACTTGTAACAGGTGGCTGAATTCATTTTGAAAAAAATATATATATTTTGCAGCATGTGGAGTTTTAAAACACGTTTGCAAAGAAACAAAAAAGATCTCTTTGTGTTTACACATCCTATTGAGAGAAAGCACACTGAGTAAATTTCATATGAAGT
Source organism: Bombina bombina (assembly GCF_027579735.1). Classification (NCBI taxonomy): domain Eukaryota; kingdom Metazoa; phylum Chordata; class Amphibia; order Anura; family Bombinatoridae; genus Bombina; species Bombina bombina. Next base: position 247,252,503 of record NC_069500.1, read on the forward strand.
TTATTGCCTGGATATGGAAAATACAAATTTTAGCACTTTGCTGCAAACAAACTGCTGCTGTTACATGGTTTTATCAATGCAGATTTATTATAATTCGTTTACACTAATGCACCAAAATATTATGCAGTTGTGACAATGCGTATAATTTTGCAAAGTAAAATAATCAAGACATTTACATAAGCAGCAAAGACAGTGGGACAGTATTATACATATATATATATATATATATATATGTGTGTGTGTGTGTGTGTATATATATATATATATATATATATATATGATAGATATATATATATATATATATATATATACTGTGTGTGTGTATATATATATATATATATATATTTCATAATGAATTTCAGGCTGTGAGAAGCCACGCCCCAAGCCACGCCCAAGCCACACCCTCTCCACGCCCACTTAAAAAGTGTCCAGGAATTTTCTGGGCAAAAGGTGGCAACCCTACCTGAGCATCTCTATGTAAAAAAAAAAAAAGATATTTTACCTCACAATTTCCTCAGCTCAGCAGAGTAAGTTTTGTGTAAAAAGTTATAATTCAGCTGCTGCCCAGCTACAGGTAAAAATGTTTTTTAAAAAAATGAAGAAATGAACAGCAGCCAATCAGCATCATCAGTGCTGAGGTCATGAACTCTTTTACTGTGATCTCATGAGATTTCACTTAAAGGGACAGTCAAGTATAAATTAAACTTTCATTATTCTGATAGGACTTTTCATTTTAATTGACTTTCCAATTTACTTTTATCATCAAATTTGCTTTTTTCTCTTGGTATTCTTAGTTTAAACTAAACATAGGTAGGCTCATATGCTAATTTCTAAGCCTTTGAGGGCTGCCTCTTATCACATGCTTTTTAAATCTCTTTTCAACACAAAGAGACAGAAAGTACACGTGGGCTATATAGATAACACTGTGTTCAGGCACAGAAAGTTATTTAAGATCTAGCACAATACAATGCTAAATTTAAGACAATAGATAATAAACAGTCACAGTCATGTGATCAGGGGGCTGGAAGAAGGTTCCTAGATACAAGGTAATCACAAAGGTAAAAAGTACATTAATATAACTGTGTTGGTTATGCAAAACTGGGGAATGAGTAATAAAGGGATTATCTATCTTTTAAAACAATAACAATTCTATGGTTGACTGTCCCTTTAACTCTCATGAGATTTCATAATAAATTTCCTTAAACTTAATAGGGAAATAAAATGAGAGTGCACGAAAACTCGCTGCTGCCACTGTCCCGGGATAGACATACAGATTTGCTGCTTAGAAGTCCTTTACAATGGGATGTGGCTACTGAGGAACTTTTGAGGTAAAATATCTTTCTTTTTTACATAGAGATGTTCAGGTGATATGTTCTAGTCAGCTTTTTACAGCTATGCTGCATCACTTTCAAGTTTTTCAACATTTGGGTATCATGGCCCTTTAATCATATTATGATACAGTTAAAGGGACACTAAACCCAATATTTTTCTTTCATGATCCAAGTAGAGAATACAATTTGAAACAACATTACAATTTACTTCTATTATCTAATTTGCTTAATTCTTTAGATATCCTTTGTTGAAGAAATAGCAATGCACATGGGTTAGCCAATCACACAAGGCATCTATGTGCAACAGCCAATCAGCAGCTACTGAGCCTATATAGATATGCTTTTCAGGAAAGTATATCAAGAGAATTAAGCAAATTAGATAATTGAAGTGAATTAGAAAGTTGTTTAACCCTTTAATGACCACAGCACGGACCATTTTCTGTCCGTTTGGGACCAAGGCTATTTTTACATTTTTGCGGTGTTTGTGTTGATCTGTAATTTTCCTCTTAGTCATTTACTGTACCCACACATATTATATACTGTTTTTCTCGCCATTAAATGGACTTTCTCAAGATATCCTTATTTTCATCATACCTTATAATTTACTATAAAAAAATTATAAAATATGAGGAAAAAATGGAAAAAAACACACTTTTTCTAACTTTGACCCCCAAAATCTGTTACACATCTACAACCACCAAAAAACACCCATGCTAAATAGTTTCTAAATTTTGTCCTGAGTTTAGAAATACCCAATGTTTACATGTTTTTTGCTTTTTTTGCAAGTTATAGGGCAATAAGTAGCACTTTGCTATTTCCAAACCACTTTTTTTCAAAATTAGCGCTAGTTACATTGGGACACTGATATCTTTCAGGAATCCCTGAATATCCATTGACATGTATATATTTTTTTAGACATCCAAAAGTATTGATCTAGGCCCATTTTGGTATATTTAATGCCACCATTTCACCGCCAAATGAGATCAAATAAAAAAAATTGTTCACTTTTTTTCACAAACTTTAGGTTTCTCACTGAAATTATTTGCAAACAACTTGTGCAATTGTGGCACAAATGGTTGTAAATGCTTCTCTGGGATCCCCTTTGTTCATAAATAGCAGACATATATGGCTTTGGCATTTTTTTATTTATTTTTTTGGTAATTAGAATGCCACTGAGCACCACATGTGTATTATGCCCAGCAGTGGAGGGGTTAATTAGGGAGCATGTAGGGAGCTTCTAGGGTTAATTTTAGCTTTAGTTTAGTGTAGTACACAACCCCAAGAATTGATCTAGGCCCATCTTGGTATATTTAATGCCACCATTTCACCGCCAAATGCGATCAAATAAAAAATAAATCGTTAATTTTTTCACGATTTTAGGTTTCTCACTGGAATTATTTACAAACAGCCTGTGCAATTATGGCACAAATGGTTGTAAAATCTTCTCTGGGATCCCCTTTGTTCATAAATAGCAGACATATATGGCTTTGGCGTTGCTTTTTGGTAATTAGAAGGCCACAAAATGCCACTGCGCACAACACGTGTATTATGCCCAGCAGAGAAGGGGTTAATTAGAGAGCTTGTAGGGAGCTTGTAGGGTTAAGTTTAACTTTAGTGTAGTGTAGTAGACAACCCAAAGTATTGATCTAGGCCCATTTTGGTATATTTCATGCCACCATTTCCCCGCCAAATGCGATCAAATAAGTTTTCTCACTGAAATTATTTACAAACAGCTTGTGCAATTATGGCACAAATGGATGCAAATGCTTCTCTGGGATCCCCTTTGTTCAGAAATAGCAGACATATATGGCTTTGACGTTGCTTTTTGGTAATGCCGCTGCGAATCACACGTGTATTATGTCAGCAGTGAAGGGGTTAATTAGGTAGCTTGTAGGGAGCTTGCAGGGTTAATTTTAGCTTTAGTGTAGAGATCAGCCTCCCACCTGACACATCAGACCCCCTGACCCCTCCCAAACAGTGCTCTTCCCTCCCCCACCCCACAATTGTCCCTGCCATCTTAAGTACTGGCAGAAAGTCTGCCAGTACTAAAATAAAAGGTAATTTTTAAAAATGTATATATTTTTTTAGCATATTTACATATGCTGATGTGTAGGATTCCCCCCTTAGCCCCCAGCCTCCCTGATCCCCACCAAACAGCTCTCTAACCCCCCCCCCCCTCTACCTTACTGGGAGTTACTGCCAAAAAATGCCTTTTTATTATTTTTTCTTTTTTTTTCTGTAGTGTAGCTTCCCCCCAAAGAACAACCCCCCTCCACCTCCCAGATCGCTTCGATTTGTAATTTTTTTTACTTTTACCCAACTTTTATTTTCAATAGTTTTCTGTAGTGTAGCCGTTCCCACCCGCATCCACCCCGTGCACGCGCCCGCCCCGCGCCCCCCATGCACGTGCGCACCCCCCGTCGATCCCGCCCCCCTCAATGTCATATGGCCCATCGATGGCCGCCCACCCGCCTCCCACGTAAGCTCCCACCCAGCAACGATACCGGCCATCGATGTCCGGTGCAGAGAGGGCCACAGAGTGGCTCTCTCTGCATCGGATGGCCAAGGGGGGTTATTGCAGGATGCCTTGATATCGAGGCATCACTGCAATAACCGGAAAGCGACTGGAAGCGATCAGGATCGCTTCCAGCTGCTTTCCAGACCAAGGACGTACGCCATACGTCCTTGGTCATTAACTGTATTTTTTTTGAGGACGTATGGTGTACGTCCTTGGTCGTTAAGAGGTTAAAATGACATGCTCTATCTAAATCACAAAATAAAAAAATTGGGTTTCATGTCCCTTTAAACTTACTATTCTATCTTTGCTATAATAGGTTTATTATCTCCAATCACTATTTTATAGTTTTACTCTTATGTCACATATCCATTTATTTTGTAACCCACTTTACTGTATATCCATGAGGCTATGTGTAAAGAACATGATAAAGTCAAAATAAATGAGAAACCCAGTATATTATTAGGCAACCTATTGTTCATAAATAAAGTGCAATATGCAAGCTCAAGAAAGTCAGCGGTGTGATACAATGTGCTCCGTTGCGGCAGGTTTATAGAATTAAACACAAGTCTCACTCACCAAATCCAAAAGGATATGTGGGGATTGCCGTATGTGGCTGCAGATCGATCCGGGCGCCTCTCAATCGGCGCAGCCTGGTCCAGGCCAATGAAGCACAATCCGGAACGAGGCGGAGAAACTCCTACTTTGCCTCAACTTGTTCTAGCTGCTTGCTCCTCCGGTAGATCGCTGCAACCCCACCAATTACGGGAGTCAAGTGGTCCCCACCTCCAAAACGTCCACCGCTGCTGAACTCCTTATGCGATATGCACACTCCTCCTTGTGTTAAAGAAATCGCACACAGAAAGGAAAAGTCTGTGTCCGGACAGCATAGATTTCAATAATGAGAAAGTTCAGCTGTTCCATACAAACAAGTCTTTATTTTGAAGTTTAAAACGGCAAAACACAGCAAACAAAGTTATTGGTGTAGAAGTCGCAGCACAGTATGTCTTACGCGTTTCGGATATAATCCGTAGTCATAGCCTACTGCAGTGTGCCCTACACCTGGTTTAAAACATTGTAAAACAAGTGTGATTGGTCAAATTTCTTGAACACGCCCTCTATTGACAACCAATAACAAACTTATATTCAGTTAAACCCTCATTTGTCAAGAGGCTGCACTACCTTACCATACAATATAACGCTACCTGAAATCGTGATGTCATAGATCAAATGGTGTGTATGTAAATAACAGCCACCACATAGGGTGTTCCTATAACCAATTAAATTAGTTGTCATAGCGGTAGATACCAGTGCCCAATGCAATCGGTAGATAACTAGATACCGGAACCGCAACATATTTATCCCTTTTCACGTTATCATAGAAACCAATGCTGCTGGGTGCCTAATCGTGTAATGAAGCATGTAGCTAAACTGTGTATAAGCTTCCATAACATTCTGTGTGTCACTCCTTAGTAGCGTATTCTAGGAAGACAAGCACTTGGATACTTTGATGTAAGTGTCTCCCTCTATTAAGCACAAAGGGGTGTATGTATATATATATATATATATATATATATATATATATATATATATACAATTATACTGATTCAGTACCAAGTGTGTATATTCAGAATAGACTGGATACTTCAGCCATGAACCAGGTTTTTCCCCAGGACCAGGATGCATCAGCAGGGGGTGGGAAACAGGTTACACAACCCAGCACCCATTACACACAGAACCAGGACAGGTATCAACTAAGGGAGCCCCGTCCACAGACCAGATACAAGTAATTGACTCCAGGATTGTAGGCAATGTAATTAATCTATCTACACAACAGCTTAGTGTTGCACAATATAGTGTTCTGAATAGGGTCTCAATTTTGCACCTATCAATGATTTTGATGTGTTTAGAACTATCCTAGATGTCAATAAACTTGTACGCAATTTAACCTTGAAAAAACATTTCAATGAAGAAAACTATCAAGGTCTTACTGAAATGTCTTCTACCCAGGTTGATGCCACTATCAGAGACCATAGTGATTTTAAACACAATTGTGATGTAGTCACGTTACAACAGCTTCAGTTAGAAGCAAATGGTAACTCTGGTGGCCACAATATGGGTCCTAAGTTCAGAAAAAAGTCTAAGTTTTATCCAATCCACAATAGAGGTCAGGTTATAGAAACTTTCTATAACAGGGTAGAAAGGGATTTGTTACATCTTAAGGCCCATCAACCTCAAAGTAATTTCAATTTATCCCTTGCAGAGAAGAGAGCTTTGGCCACCTTAAAAGAAAACAGAACTCTAGTGATCAAGAATTCTGACAAGGGGGGAATGGTTGTGGTCTTGGACCGGCAACAATACATTGCTGAAGGTCTCAGACAATTACAAAATGAGAACAATTATGTTGTTCTCCAAAGAGATCCCACCACTCATTTTCGTTCAAAATTACAACAACTTTTGGATGATGGTCTTGAACAAGGGTTTGTGGATCAGGCCACAATGAATTATCTGTTGGTAGATTTTCCAAAGATTCCCTTGTTCCATCATTTACCTAAGGCACACAAATCCCTGGACAATGTCCAGGTACGGCCGATTGTGAGTGGTGTTGACTCTCTTCTAGGTAATTTGTCTGAGTGGCTGGATTCAATTCTACAACCCCTAGTCGTCTCCCTCCATTCTTACATTAGGGACACCAAGCATATCCTCAATGTGATGGAAGAGGTAAGATGGACACCCCAGTCCATGTGGTTAACTGTGGATGCAGTGTCACTCTACTCAAGTATTCCACACTCAAAAGGGGTAGAGGCCATTGCCTTCTTTTTGGAGCGTAATACAGATTACTCTGATAATTTTATCAGATATATTCTGAGGGTCACTCTTTTTCTTTTGTCCCACAATTTTTTCAAATTTGAGGATGTTTTCTATCTCCAAAGATGTGGTACCGCCATGGGAGCTAAATTTGCTCCCTCTTTTGCCAATCTCTTTCCCGGCTGGTGGGAGTTTTACCACATCTTTGGAGATAGAAACCCCTACAGGGAATGTATCTCCTTTTATAGGAGATATATAGATGATCTTCTTTTTATCTGGTCTGGTAAACAATCTGACATTTTGAACTTTATCGATCATTTGAACAACAATGATATTGGACTTAGTTTCACATTTGAGTCAAGTCAGAGCTCCATCAATTATTTGGATATTACCCTGGAAGGCAAGCCCAATGGCAATATTGAGTCAAGGATTTATAGGAAACCCATTTCTGGGAATTCTTTACTCTTGGGAACTAGTTGTCATCCCAAACATGTCCCCTTTGCAATAGCGAAGGGGAAATATACTAGATTAAAGAGGAACTGTACACGGAGTAATGATTTTCATAATGAAGCTAGGAAACTTGAGATGAGACTGAAAGAAAGGAAGTATCCAAAAAAAGCAATCAAAAAAGCCAAAGAACAAGTACAAGCTATACCTAGGGAGAGTTTACTTAGCACTAAGAATAAGAACACCAATGCCAACCAGGGTATTACTTTTGTAACAACACATAGTGCCCAGTATCCCCAGGTATGTGAGATTATACGGAAACATTTTCCAGTATTGAGGGCGGTGGACAAACTGGTTGACACAGTCAAACAAGGACTTAGATGTGCGTACAGGAAAAGTCCTACTTTGGGCTCAATACTCTCACCCACACTACTGAAAACAGACAAGGAAGTGACAGGATCCTGGCTCAAACATACAGGAATGTATAAGTGTGGGCACAGGAAGTGTAAGCCTTGTGACCTTGTTAAAGTCACCAAGGATTTCACTAGTATGAGGAGTAACAAAAGCTACAAGATCAATACATGTATGAATTCCAAAACAGAGTCAGTAGTTTATTTAATTGAACGTACACTATGCAGGATTCAGTACATAGGATTGACCTCAAGGGACCTTAATTCTAGAATTAGGGAACATCTTTCCTCTTTTACCACAAAGAGGTCCATGACTCCTATAGTGCAACACTTTGGAGTCTATCATGATAATAACCTTAAGGGGTTCACTTGGTGTGCCATTGAGAAAGTCAGTAGACCAAATAGGGGGGGTGACGTGGATCAACTACTCGCTAGACGAGAAGCATTTTGGATTTTTACCATGGGCACTTGTGTGCCTGATGGTTTGAATTCAAGATATGATGTAATGAACCTTTGGGAATAAAGGGGCGCCGCTTATTTACATCCATGTAACATACACTCCATTAAGCGATGACAGTATGTATATATATATATTTTTACTATAATATTGTACAACTCATGGACATTTAATAATGGCCCCAATCTTTTATTTTACCATAGTATTTAACTTTGCTGTGTAGTGATGCGTAATGCATCTAATCACAGTATGTATACTTGTGTCCTGTCCTAAATATATATATATATATATATATATATATATATATACATACACCCCTTTGTGCTTAATAGAGGGAGACATTTACATCATAGTATCCAAGTGCTTGTCTTCCTAGAATACGCTACTAAGGAGTGACACACAGAATGTTATGGAAGCTTATACACAGTTTAGCTACATGCTTCATTACACGATTAGGCACCCAGCGGCATTGGTTTCTATGATAACATGACAAGGGATAAATATGTTGCGGTTCCAGTATCTAGTTATCTACTGATTGCATTGGGCACTGGTATCTACCGCTATGACCACTAATTTCATTGGTTATAGGAACACCCTATGTGGTGGCTGTTATTTACATACACACCATTTGATCTATGACATCACGATTTCAGGTAGCGTTATATTGTATGGTAAGGTAGTGCAGCCTCTTGACAAATGAGGGTTTAACTGAATATAAGTTTGTTATTGGTTGTCAATAGAGGGTGTGTTCAAGAAATTTGACCAATCACACTTGTTTTACACACTTGTTTTACAATGTTTTAAACCAGGTGTAGGGCACACTGCAGTAGGCTATGACTACGGATTATATCCGAAACGTGTAAGCCATACTGTACTGCGCCTTCTACACCAATAACTTTGTTTGCTGTGTTTTGCCGTTTTAAACTTCAAAATAAAGACTTGTTTGTATGGAACAGCTGAACTTTCTCATTATTGAAATCTAAAGAACATGATAAGACATATAAGGGCTCCATTTATTAAGCAGTGGCTGTTGCTTCAGAGCTCCATTGTTTCAGGCTCACCTGAAACGTAAGTTAAGTTAACCTAAAAGGTGGCAGAGTGAAATCATCCTGATCCGATTGAGATGATTGACAGTCCCTGCTAGCGGCCGATTGGCCGCCAGTGAGCAGGGGGCGGCATTGCACCATCATTTAACCAGAAATGCTTGTGCAATGTTAAATGCGTACAGCATATGCATTGGTGTATCTTTATGTTTATTTTTTTTTTATTCCTCTATAAAAATATTAATAAAAAAAAAAAAAAAAAAAATCAGTTTTTCAACAATCAAGAATATACTGACAACTATTGAAAGCCAATTGTCCCCAGCTCTAAATGCCTGTAGAATTTATAAAATCATAGCGGTAGCTAACAAATTTAATCCTAAATAGCCTAGAGGTTCTACTGATTAGTTTATGAATTCTTCAATCTTCAATCAAAAATTCATGATACAGGAGTAGTTTGCCATAAACGTTTCAAACATTTGCATGGGCTAAAGGGAACAGAGAGACACCTTCGAATAATTAACTTACAGAAATAAAATGCTTTGAAGTATCAAAAATATCTTTCAAATGTGAGACTGATTTATTTATATATATATTTTTCTTTTGTTAAATTACTGTTAAATGTTTCCGAAAGGAAACTGATAAAATGGGATATATTTACAAAAAGACCCACACTTCTGGAGCACTCCAGTCTTTGCTATTACACAAACTTTATTTAAATTGGGGAATTTCTCGATATCCAGTATATATAAGACACTGATGCATAAATCGATGACTACCTGTCAGAGCATCACCTTAGATAAATGGAAGGCAAGAGGAGTGAATGACATTGCCAACATAGACATCCAGAAAAGTCTGGAGCTAACTAAGAAGGCAACACTCAGCATGCCCCTACGGGAGTCGCAAGTCAGAATGTTACATTTCGACTACATTACTCCTAACAGGATCTCCAAATGGAACCCACACCTGCCAAACAGATGTGGCAAGTGTGGAGCCCCGGCTCCAGATGTCCCACACTATTTTTATTTCTGCCCTCTGGTGAGACAGTTCTGGGCCAGATTGCAATACTGGCTTAGACACTTATTAGATATCTCAATTGATCTACAATCATATGCTTGTTTAGATCGCGTAATGTTCCTCACAAATACCACGCACTGCTGACACTGACGACGCTACTCGCCAGACACTGCATACTATGCTTATGGACAGTGAGAAAATCACCAACTATGGGACAATTTAAACGCAAACTATTTAAACATTTATTCACAGAGCAATTTGACGTCAGGTTGGACACAGAACATAGACTACGACCTTTTCTAATAAAATGGGGACCATTTTTGAAAAAACAAACCCCCACAATACAAAGGCAGATACTTGGCCCATTCTCCCAGACGGAAACTCTCCTAGAGGCATCCCTAAGAGGAGAATGGACAGCATTATATGACAAAGACGCGGCTGCGGTAGATGACAGACAGGGTGAGATCCTAATCTCACAAATAATATAAATCGGAAATTAAGGCACGGGCTTGGGGGGTGGGGGGAGAGAGAGAGACCCTCGGGGAGCAATACTTTTTTTTTTTTTTTTTTTTTTTTTTTTTTCCTTCTCCCCCCCCCCAATTCTGGGGTTTCGTGCCAAACTCCACGGTACACTTGGAACCACCTGCGAGCGAGGTTATGTGTTAAAGTAATATGTTAAGTTATAAATGTATAAAGGAAAATAAAACAAAATAAGAGAGTTGAAGGAGAGAGGAACGACAAAACTCTGATAACTATCAGCATCTAATCTCTATACAGAAATAAGCTACAAGAAAACTAAATGTAATATTGTCAAACCAAATATACCAACCTATGTATGAGGCATCTGATATGTTATATGTATATCTAAAGGCTAATTGTAACTGTATCTGACCTCCTTTTCTCTCTAATAAAAAGAATTTAAAAAAAATGGGATATATTTATACTACAACCAGGCATTCTCGTAGGTCACTTGTTGTCAACTTTTTCAGTAGCAAGTACTCATAGAATTATAAAAATCTTCCTAATGTTCCTAATTATGCCCAACCACAACATATAAATATCACTGATTTAAAGCCTTCCATATGACACATAATGTGAAAAAACATGCATATTATGCAAATCTTTGATCTATTAATGAGAACAAAGATATACAAATCAAATATGTTTTTAATTTTTAGGGATTTATTTAACATCTACTATTACTGTTTGCAGATGCAACAAATCTTTGCAAGCAACACACTTCTGTTTGTAAAAAAAAAAAAACTCACTTTTATTATGCATGCATTACTGGAAATACTATTCAGGATACCTGCATTCACATATTTATAATTTACTTCTATTTGAGATTTGGCATTGTTGTCACACAACACTTTTCTTTGTGCCACAAACAAACAAATTTAACGCATGTCGGTTTGCACGAGTGGAGACCTTGAGTAAAGTGTAAGAGTTAAAAATAAATGAGCACCAAACACAAGATAATTACACTGAAATAAAGTGTTACTGATAAAAATTATGTATATAAATATTAATAAAAAGTTTATAGAAGGGTTAAAAGGTATATGGTATATGAGGAATTATGGTATAATAAGGAATTATAAATGCAAAGGGTTATAATGTGTATATATATATTTATATGTGTATATACATTTTTTATGTGTGTGTTTATATATATATATATATATATATATATATAAACATATAAAAACACAAATATACAGCACATATATATAGACATGCATACATACACACATACACATATTTAGACATATATACACACATTGGAGCCCTTCCTAGCCAAATACCTTGCCATATAACATATCCCTTTTAACCCTTTTAAAAACTTTTTATTGATATTAAAATTATATTTTTTTTATTAAAAAAAGTATATAAATGAGTGTAATACTTTATTTGTATATGTTTTTTGTGTTTTGTGATTTTTTTTTAACCCTTACACTTTACTTCAGATCTCAAGCTGCGCTAAATATTCAGCTTTTACTAGAGCGCAAACTATATCTTTCAACTTCTAATACCAGCGCTATTTAACGTGGTCGGGATATCCATTAAAAGTATAGGTTGCACTATAGCAATGTTGGCCGTGCTAACCTATCTCCGGTAAATGGGATTTACCATAACCTGTAATATCAAGTTGCGCGCTTATGTTAGAGCGGTCCAGCGATACTGCTTATTGCGACCTGCACTATAATTAGTGCGCCACTTGTAATCTGATCAATCTGCCTAGCAATCAAGACTGTTCTTCAAAATCACACACAAGATCTACCTAGCATAACAATTTTTGACTTATTTTAAAGCAAATAAAGTGGGATATTGCTATAGTAATATTGCTATCTTGTGTTGGACATTGGCTTGTGTTGTTCCTGATAAGGCATTGCATACTCATATTTATACTTCACTATGCTGTGATTGTATCACAAGTATTAATATTATTATTATTCATTCTGTTTGCTGTAAGTCACATTGTTGGAATTCACTATTGCCAATATGATGGTCCAGTTCATTTTTTCCTGCAATTATTGTTATAGCTTCCAGACTAGAAAAGTTTGTCCAGTTCTGTTTTTAACAAGCTGTGACATCCTCTGTTGAGTAGATGTTTTAGCAGCTAAATGTTGCCAACTGTTAAAAAAGATTTATCTTTCAGTTTTTTTAGCATTCATATATATTAGTAATTCTTCCATAGTAAAGATTAACAGAACACATTAAATTTATAACACAAGAATATTGTACTTTTATACTTTTATTGCATTCCCATTTCAGAGGTTGCCATACCCAAGCAAACAAATCTAAATGAGAACCAAAGCTGTTAAATAAATGTATATGTAAATTGATGTAACAGACTTGCCAGTGGCTTCCAAGAATTAGTCATATAAATCAATGCAAAGTATGTGATTTTAAATGTTAGTGAAACTGAAATAGAATATAACCATAAACAGAAAAATTCTGCTCATAAAAGTCAAATTATAATAAAATAATCAAGACAAAATGCTTGTCACTACTGATAACAACAAAGGCCTGTATTCCAAGTCATGTATCATGACATGCAATACTTTGCATAAAGTTTTAAAAATCTAAACCCATTCCAATCAATTTTGAAAATCTGTAGCATTCGGTTTATAACCCGATTTTTAAAAGATTTCATTTTACATGATGGCATTTCTACATCAGTATTCCAATCTATTAGAAAACACCTTTAAAGCAGATTTTTACAAGATTTTTTACTTTATAATTGTGGGCTAGAAATAACTGTTACGTGTGAGTGATAAGTGGTATTTCGTGGCTCTTTGCCCACGTGAGAAACAGCACTCTTAATACACGTTGAAAGTAAACGCGTTTGCTTGAGCGCAATCGAATTTATCCTGTATCAGGTTAATGCAACGTCAAAGCTCTGGTTAACTGTTATGAGAGATTAAAAAATTGCACGCAAAAAAAAAAAAATCTTAAAGAGTACAGTTACATTCATAATAACACTGTCTGATAATAATTATTTTTAAAAATTTGCATTAAAAAGTTATAAGGGCTCAAAGATATGAGGTCTCAGGTGTTCGAAAAAGAAAAGGGATTTAACATAGAGATACATGCATACATATGTCTAAATATATATATATATATATATATATATATATATATATATATATATATATATATATATATAAAAGTGTATATATGTGTGTACAGATGTATGTGTTTTACTGTAGATTTACTGTACATATTTAACATTCCAAAGTTCTTCACTTACATGATATTGTCCTTTTTATTGTAAATACATAATTCTATATATATCTACAGTATATATACCTATACATGTAATTCTATTCATATAGCTTTATATGTATAGATATGTATTTTACATGAACAGTATCAAATATATATAGAACTACTTAGTTAATAATGACAAGTAAATGTGATGAACATAGGAATGTAAAATATGCATCTTGCGCATTGTGTTAATAAAATATTACATATAGAATATTTTTAAAAATTATATACATATTACATACTGTAAAAAATATAGATATATTCTATGGATTAGTAAGAATATTTTACAGTATGTTTAACTCGTTAACCCAAAAGGACATATATATACATTATGCAGTACTTTGCCTATTGTACCTCATGACGTATATTTACATAAAAGCTGCAGGAAGCTTAACAGCCGAGGGCTGGAGTTCCTGAGCTCCAGGCATCTGACTGCATTTGGAACTAGAGCACGATCTGTACTGATACGGTGGTTAGGAGGGACCATGCCCTCATATGATGTTTGGGAGGAAGGGGAGGGAGGGACCATTCCCTCATATGTTGTTTGGGAGGGGGGAGAAGGAGGGACCATTCCCTCATATGATGTTTGGGAGGGTGGGACCGATGCCCTCATATGATGCTTGGGTGGGAGGTGAGGGAGGAAAAATGCCTTATTATGATGCTTGGGAAGGGGGAGGGATGGAGGGACCATGCCCTCATATGATACTTATGATTGGGGAGGCAGGGACCATGCCCTCATATGTTGCTTGGGAGGGAGAGACCATGCCCTCATATGATGCTTGGGATGTTGGTAGGGAGGCACTGATGCCCTCATATGATGCTTGGGTGGGAGGGGAGGGAGGGACCATGCTCTATTATGATGCTTGGAAGGGGGAGGGACCATGCCCTTTTATGATGCTTGGGAGGCAGGTGAGGTAGAGCTCATACCCTATTATGATGCTTGGGAGGAGAAAGGAGGGACCATGCTGCAGGAAGCTTAACAGCTGAGAGCTGGAGTTCCTGAGCTCCAGGCATCTGCCTGCATTTGGAACTGGAGCATGATCTGTACTGATGCGGCGATTAGGAGGGACCAGGCCCTCATATGATGTTTAGGAGGCAGGGGAGAGAGGGACCATTCCCTCATATGATGTTTGGGAGGGGGGAGAAGGAGGGACCATTCCCTCATATGATGTTTGGGAGGGAGGAACCGATGCCCTCATATGATGCTTGGTTGGGAGGGGAGGGAGGGTAAATGCCCTATTATGATGATTGGGAGGGACCATGCCCTAATATGATGCTTGGGAGGAGGAGGGAGGGATCATGTCCTCATATGAAGCTTAGGAGAGGGGAGGTAGAGAACATGCCCTCATAGAATGCTTGGGAAGGGGGAGGGATGGAGAGACCATGCCCTCATATGATACCTATGAGGGGGGAGGCAGGGACCATGCCCTCATATGTTGCTTGGGAGGGAGGGACCATGCCCTCATATGATGCTTGGGATGTTGGTAGGGAGGCACCAATGCCCTCATATGATGCTTGGGTGGGAGGGGAGGGAGGGACTATGCTCTATTATGATGCTTGGAAGGGGGAGGGACCATGCCCTTTTATGATTCTTGGGAGGGAGGTGAGGTAGAGGCCATACCCTATTATGATGCTTGGGAGGAGAAAGGAGGGACCATGCCCTCAAATGATGCTTGGGTGGGAGGGGAGGGACCATTCTCTATTATGATGCTTGGGAGGGGGGAGGAAGGGACCATTCCCTAATATGATGCTTGGGAGGGGGGTAGGGGAGGGACCATGCTCTCATATGATGCTTGGGAGGGGGGAGGGAGGGACCATGCCCTCATATGATGTTTGGGAGGGAGGAGAGGGAAGGACCGATGCCCTCATATGATGATTGCGATGGGGGAGGGAGGGAGCAAGCCCTATTATGATTCTTGGGAGGGGAGAGGGAGGGACCATGCCCTAATATGATGCTTGGGAGAGGAGGGAGGGATCATGCTCTCATATGATGTTTGAGAGGGAGGAACCATGCCCTCATATGATGTTTGGGAGGGAGGAGAGGGAGGGACCGATGCCCTAATATAATGATGTTTGGGTGGGAGGGGAGGGAGGGACCATGCCCTATTATGATGCTTGGAAGGGGGAGGGAGGGACCATGCCCTAATATGATGCTTGGGAGGAGGACGGAGGAATCATGCCCTCATATGATGCTTGGGAGGAGGACAGAGGAATCATGCCCTCATATGATGCTTGGGAGGGGGAGGTAGAGAACATGCCCTCATATAATGCTTGGGAGGGGGGACCATGCCCTCATATGATGCTTGAGAGGGGGGAGGGAGGGACCATGTCCTCATATGTTGCTTGGGAGGAAGAGACTATCCCCTTGTATGATGCTTGGGAAGTTGGTAGGGAGGCACAGATGCCCTCCTATGATGCTTGGGTGGGAGGGGAGGGAGGGACCATGCTCAATTATAATGCTTGGAAGGGGGAGGGGGGGACCATATCCCTTTTATGATGCTTGGCAGGGAGGTGTGGGAGGGACCATGCCCTATTATGATGCTTGGGAGGAGGAAGGAGGGACCATGCCCTCATATTATGCTTGGGTGGGAGGGGAGGGATCATGCTCTCATATGATGCTTGGCAGGGGGGAGGGAGGGACCATGTCCTCATCTGATGTTTGGGAGGGAGGAGAGGGAGGGACTAATGCCCTCATATGATGCTTGCGAGGAGGGAGGGACCATGCCCTATTATAATGCTTGGGAGAGGAGGGAGGGATCATGCCCTCATACGACGCTTGGGATGGGTAGGTAGAGAAAATGCCCTCATAATGCTTGGGAGGGGAAGGGAGGGACCATGCCCTCATATGATGATTGGGAGGGGAGAGGGAGGGACTATACCCTCATATGATCTTTGGATGTGAGGGAGGGGGAGGGATTGCCCCTGACAATGATCTTTAGATGCAAGGGAGGTACTTTCAGTACACTAATGCTTGGGTGGGAGGGACCCTCAGTACAGGAAAGATGTTTGGGTGGGAGGGATGAGAAGGGACCCTACATAAAGAAAAAATGTTTGGGTGGGGATCCTACCTACATTTTTGGGGGTCAATTTTGAAAATTCCAGCCCTTATGTCATTCCAAATGGGCCCTGCACCTTTGCAATAACGTGTCTAAAAATCGTCTTTTAGAAGCGTTGTACGCCGGTGCAATTAGCAGTTTTCTAATCACCAAACTCAATGGTAAACCTATAAATGTCTGCTAATTTTGAACACAGGGGATCCTAGAGAAGCTTTTCCAAGTATTTGTATTATGACTGCACAAGTTATGTGTAAATAATTTCCGTGGGAAACTCAAAGTTTGTGAAAAAGTTTATGATTTTTTTTTATTTGATCGCATATAGAAATTATCTGACTGCCAAATTATTACATGAAATATGCTATCATGGGTCTAGATCAACCCCTTGGAATGTCTACTTTATAAATATATATAGTTTTTGGGTCAATTTTGAGAAGTTATGTTATTCCAAATGGGCCCTGCACCCTTTGCCATAACACATCTAAAAATCCTCTTTCAGATGTGTGGTGCCCAGGTGCAATTAGTGGCCTTCTGATTACCAAAAGCAATGGTAAACCCATAAATATCTGCTAATTCTGAACACAGGGCATTCTAGAGAAGCTTTTGCAAGCATTTGTCTTATGACTGCACAAGTTGTTTGCAAATAATTTTCATGAGAATCCCCATGATTTTTTATATGATCATATTTTGCATACAGCTGACTGCCAAATGGTTTCATAAAGAATACCAAAATGGGCCTAGATCAATACATTGGGTTGTCTACTTTATAAATATATATATATAGTTTTGGGGGTCAATTCTGAGAATTTGGGCAGCTCTGCTATACCAAATGAGAGTTACCCATTGCATCATTTTATAACGTGGCATACAAAGCTGCAGATAAAAACCTTAAAATTATCAAAAATGGGGGGCGGAGCCAGCAACGCATTAGAGTGGACGCACATTTCTACAGCTCCAGCTACTATCGCTTACAAATTGATTTAAAAAGCTTTTCACGGTAACCTACTTCCTCTAATTATCGGAGAACAGATAATAAGACTTCTGCTTACTATTTGGTGAAAGGCCTGATATGGCATTGTTACAGCTGATCCCAGTTAGGACCGGAGGCCTACTCTGGGGCTGAGCGGATGGCGGCCATTTTCTTATCCACATGGTGAGGAAGATATCCTTTACAGATTAACCTATATTTTCCTAGGTGACATGAGACATTTCTTACTATTACCCCAATCTTCTGCATATGAGATGGTGGACGCTCATTGGATCCTAGCCGAGCTAAGCAAGCTTCTAGAGTCCTATAGACCTACTTTTACCACAGTCCCGGTCGGAGTCTCTGTTTCTGTGAATACCGGTGAAGTACAGGAGGGAGTTTGCCTATGCCTGACCGGCTGTGAAAGTGTCAGTGTGAGCGGGGATGCTTTGGGGCCCCAGCATCTACCGCATACCCCAGAACCTGTAACAAAGCTGCCTGAGTCCTTAAAAGCTGCTGCTTTTGAGAGCTGGTCACCCGATCAGCTCAAGTCCTGTGAAACCGGAGTTGAACTCAGCGCTCTCTCTACATACCTGCCTTGGCCAGCGAACAGAGCTCCTGCGTGTGAGCTGCTTTGCTTTTCCCATGCTCAAGCATCTGGACTGTGCTTGGCTCCTTATGGAGGTCTCAGGCGAGTAGACGCGATGCTGGTTAGGTATGTGCCGGCTCCTCTTACCGTTGGAGGTCTTGATGTGCAGAGATGGCATGGCGGTGGACTCCTGCTTTCCCACTGTTTGATGCATTACTTCTCCACATCACCTTTCAGACAGACCTATCCCAGGAGTGGTATGGGTTAGATAAATGTTGGGACTGGACTGTTAATAATAATTGCACTTATTATTTGAAGGACCCCATCACACTTTCCCTGGTATAAGCGTCATATACCATATTGTGGACACACACCTTTTATATGTTTATAGTTTATCACTGATGTTAAGTTAAGCTGCATATCCTACTGTTTGTCTCTCCTGCTTTGATACTAATTGTGCTTTGCAAATAAGGAGGGACAAATATGCTAACACTGATATTATTGTTTCATATTAAGTGCTGAACATTTCCAGGATCTTTTAATGTACTGTTGGACTTTCATCTATCAATGTGGGTCACATATGTTTGTTTTAAAGCTCATGCTACCTTATAAGAGTTCATTGTTGCAGGGTATCCTTTTCCATAGTTCTTTGGTTATTGTCCATTCCTATTTAGAGTTTTAGGGCGCAAACTCGCGGATTTGCTGATATGGCTACTACTGATGAGGGGTAGCATGTAGTGATGCAGCCAGATTTTTGTTAAAGTTACTAGAGTGGGCTGGACCCACATTGATAATACTATTTTGGACCTCCCTGCATTTTACATACATTAGCCCTATGCATGTAGTCCTTCTCTCCGTTTACAATTACTGCTTACTATATTATGTCCCCCTGTACACCTCTTACACATATTACTGAGCCTAAGTGATTTTAAATATCTTCTCATGGAACAGTCATCCTGGCACACATAATACACCATTTGGATTGCTCGCACTTTCTGGCCAGACTTTATTTTACCAGCCCTGATACCTACCCATGGTCTTTGAAGAGCCCCTATGTTTATTTATGTGTGTTGACCCTGATAGGTTCCAAATGTGTTGTCAATGTACCACCCTTTGTAGCCTTACACAACCTCTCAGGGTTGATAACTGTGGGTTTTAACCCCTCACCTTTTTTCACTTATTATGAGATATATGGATGTTTAATGTACACGAATAAGCCTGGTCTTAAATTGATGTTTTCATAGTAACTACCGAATGTTTTAACCATCAATGTAAGCAATTTACTTGTTATATTTCGCCTCACATGTACCAGCTCTACATTTATAGTTTACTGATTGCTAAACTGGTTCCTTATGTTTGAGATATGCTTTATCTTCCTTAAGCTAGTTCACCATGGTTTGACAGTTTCACAAGTAATATACTGTAGTTATTGTATTTAATTTACCACCTCCCCCCCCCCCCTCCATAATATACCTCCTACCCTTGGAGGGTTAACTATGTGGCTTCTCTTGCCTATGCCGCGACCAAATTGTTGTTTCTACATATTTTACCATACTATTTACACAGTGGAGTAATACTCCCATAATATCCCCTTTGTTTCTATATACCATGTTAATTGCTAATTTACTTTAAGCTTATCAACCCAGAAGTGACCATTCACACTATTCATTTTAATTTATAAAAAGAGCTTCCAATCTTTTCTATAAGATTATACATATTAAAAATTACACTCTTCTACTTATATAGAAATTATCAAACTGTAATGTACTATTTCTACTTGTTTTTATGTTGTGTTGTTTCATATATGTTGTAACACTTTTGCACAACCTCAATAAAAAAAAAAAAAAAAAAAAAAATTATCAAAAATAATGCAAAATATATACATCTGTGACTTCATCTGAATCAGAGGATGGAAATAAACAATTTTTGAGATTTTTTTTCTACAATCAGAAAGCTACAGGTTTTTGGGGTCTATGATAGTATTTTATATAATTTTTTGGGTAAATTTACAATAATTTCATAATACTGTGAATAAATAGCTAGTTGAAACTATTTTCCATTAAAAGCTCTTTTTATGGCAAAAAAAAAAAGGTTTGATAGGTAAATAAAAAAACACAAAGGCTTTATTTTAATGGAGTGATAGTAAAAATGCTAAAAATTATCTGCTACTTTGAGCAAGTTTTTATTTCAAATTCTCAGTAGTTAAGTGGTTAATATTATTATTTTTTTCATTTTATATATATATTTTTTTTAATATTTAATATTTCAAAAACACGCCTTAAGATTACTAAGTTTTCATGTGCGCTAGCTGGACCGTGTTAAAATCTAAATTGTGAAACACAATGCGCAACATGCATATTTTACATTCCTATGTTCTTCACATATAATGTACATTTTATTATTAAATATATATTTCTATATATATCTGATACTGTTCATGTAGAATACATATCTATAACGATATATCTATAGGAAAAAATATATAGGTATATACAGAAATTTACGGAAATGTGTATTTAAGATTAAATAGAACATATTCTTCTACGTGAAGAACATTGGAATCTGAAATATTAATATTTCATGTTGGGTTTAGTACTCTTGATTATAAAATGCTAACACTTTTACTAGAAGCATTTTTGCCAATACATGTATATTGCAAATATGTTTCTATTCATAGATATAATTTATCTATGTGCATTTATATTTTGACCGGAATGTCCCTTTAACACGGCATGATCATTTTTTTTTGCGCAGGTCGGGTCTACACTCGTGTGAAAACTTTTTACTTTCTATTTGTTATACAAGCGCAACCTGACGCATGCAAAAAGCCTCTGCCTAACAAAGTTAACGTGCGAGCAGCAGAGCAAAATAGCGTTCCACACAAAATCTAGCCCCATGTTTTGTGCATCAGGAAGCTTAATCAGTAATCCAGTAAACAAACACTTGACAATTAAAATATTTAAATATATATATAAAACTTTTTAGTTCGGTTTCCTTTCTCCGTAGGCCCACTAGTGATGTGGTCAAAACATGGTGTGTTTGAATAAGGCAAGATCTGCGTTGAAAGAAATATATAGTAGTCTTAAAGAAAAATTACAATGTTGGCTGTCAACAAGGAATGTCTCACAGGTGTGCTAAGGTTTTGTCTGTAAAACAAATTGGCTTCTGTGAGTAAACAGGACTCTCAGTCGCTAAGAGTATATGTCATATGTATCTCTTTGGCTGTTTTCTGTATCTTAGTAACAGTGTGATGACTGTTTTCTGTTTAGAGTTAGATGTCTAGTCTTGTTAATATAAGCTTTACAACATTTTTATCATGTTTAGCATTTGTATTCTATTTGAAAACTTAAATAAAAATGTATTAAAATGAAAACAAGAAAATTAATAAAAACACCATCAAGCATTTAACATTAGAAAATGTTAGCTAATCTTTGCAAATATGTTTAAACCTTGGCCTTTTAATGGCTGTGCCACTGAGAAGCAGATTGAAAGGTGCAATGACAGAAGCTTGACATGAAACCCATTTTTTTCTTTCATGAATCAGATAGACAATACAATTTTAAACAACATTCCAAATAACGTCTATAATCTAATTTGCTTCATTCTTTTAGATATCCTTTGTTGAAGAAATAGCAATGCACATGGGCGAGCCAATCTCATGAGACATCTATGTGCAGCTACTGACCCTATTTAAAAAAGGATATCAACAAAGGTTATCAAGAGAACAAAGCAAATTAGCTAATAGAAGTAAATTGGAAAGTTGTTTAAAATTGCATTCTCTTTCTATATCATAAAAGAAAAAAACATTGGTTTTCATCTCCCTTTAACAGTGTGCACATAGGACAAAGACAAATATGAGAGGTGAACAGCTTTATAAAGGGGCCAGATAATGCATGGTGGTGATAAATAGAGGGCTAGACAAATATGGTGGTAGACAAATAAAATTCAAAACATAATACTGCATCAAAGAGATTTTCTTCAGTCGCTGAGGGATTAGAAATAGCAGAAAGCTTGACCCATTCAAGGATGACTTGAAGCCAATAGTAAGGGCAAGCATGGCTGTTCCTCGACTGACAAGGGTGTCGACCTGTATACACCTTAATGTATAGTTTTCAGTGACTCTATAAGGCAATAATGTAATAATGAAATGACCCAGAGAGTGGCAACCAGCAGCAGCGCAGAGAATAACAGCTTTTAGTAGTCAACAAGACAAACCAAGGGTGAAAACCAGAGGTACAACATTCATGTGTAACTAATTAAAAATTAAGATATAACTGTTCTCAATGTTAATTATTTGACATAACATTGTTATTTGTATATTTAATTTTGCATGAAAAAAAAGATATTTATTTAATTTTCTACTAACATAGCTGTGCATAGATAAAAGCTCTCTAGCGGATAAGGGAGACTTCTAGAGCTACACTTATAGACAGTGACTTGCCCCAAAAGCATAAGAACAAATATATGTATATACACATAGTAACACATAAATATATATTTATACAAGTATATACAGATGTATTTACAGGAAACACACAGTTCTCATAGACTGCAATGCAAAGGCACTTTTCAGTCCACACCCACCACTTTTGAGCCCTTGAAACTGCCTACTTTTTTTTATAAAAAAAACTAAAATACCCTTTATTTTGGGGGCATTAGGGGCACTTTTTGAAAATGAACCAGAGATCTGATCTCTGGTTAATTTTCAGAGTTCTAATTGCTACAGCAAGCTTGTGGTATCAATAACCAGCCAACTGTAATGGCTGGTTAATTATTGCACGCCCACAAACGGGTTAATTGGCCAGTTTGCGGGCGCATGATAAATTAGCACTCCACTTCTAATCTAGCCCTAATTTAGTATAGTTCATATATATTCTTACATAGAAGGGTTGATCACAATTCTTTAGGAAAAAAATTGATCTGAAAAAATACCCATAGACTTTAATATTGAATTTTCTAAAATTATTGTGGGTTCTAGCTCTTGTACCAATTTCATTTCAAACAAACTAAAAGTAAGGCTAGTCATATTGTGAACAAAAATAGCCCACCAAAAAAACAATTCAATTCTTATGTCTACAGTTTCTCAGCGCCAATCCTGCAGACTATGCCACTTGTTGCTCCAAGGTGCACCAATTATGCTTATTATTAACACTAGAAAGGGGAGGGAACAATGAAATACCTTGAAATAATAACTGTTTATTGTTATTGTAAACTTACTTTGGTACTTTGGTTAGTAGCTTAAAATGGAAGGCAGGTAAGTCACATCAAAAACAGTAATTACACACTGAGGAAGCTAATTAATTGGCTGACACTCTGTGGAAGATGTAGATGCAAGATCTCAGTTCCACAGGAACAGGACACAAGCTAATTCCCACTGCATGTAAAAGTTGATGTTTAATAAAGACTCCAAAAATCCCCTTATAAACTTGATCTATTATACCTTGCTTCAGCAGGTACTGAATTAGCTCCCTCCTTTCACATTATAATATACAAATGTATGTTTGTCATAATTTAATTATAGAACAAAGGAGTATTTCTCATATATATTCATACTACTATAAAATGTAATATAATTGATATATAAACTTATGTTGTGCAATGTGTAATTTTCAAGGACAAGCACCCAGGTCAAAGAATAAAGAATAGTATTAAACAACTGGTCCAAGACCGGTTAGCCTACTATGGGCTAGATTACAAGTTGAGTGCAAAATATCGCTTTAGCAAAAATGATATTTGCTCTCAACTTAGCAATACCACCAGTGCACTCAAATATGCCCTGGTATTACGAGTTAGGTGCAATGCGAATGTGAATGCATTGCACGGAAGAACTTCACTCACCAGAGTTTCCCTGCCTTTCAGTAGTTTGAGGGTGATAGGATTAAACTACTGAAAGGCAGGGAAACTTTATGGATACACAAGTTACAAACTATGATCCCTCTATGTATGAACAAAGAACTAAATTGGAATCCCTTCCTATGAATATTGGAAAAGGGCATAAATAGGTCACATATAACTAATATTGTATAATACTATATAAAATGTAGTATTAGGATAAAACCCAAAATGGATAATCAGAACACACATGAATGATTTTATCTTCTAGATCACATATTTTTCTTTGAATAGCCACTAGATGGAGTGATACAATATATATATATATATATATATATATATAAAACTTGGGATGTAAAAGGTTAATATAAGCATTGGTTTGTCTCTGCCCAATTCAAGGCCTATAAGAGAGTGGTTTGTGATCATTATTGTATAACACATGATTAAGGTTGTCCAAACCGAAATGTTGTGTTTGTAATTTTGGTGATGTTCCAATAAACCAAACAAGGATAAACTAAGAAGAGGTGCTGCTTGTTTGCTGTATTTGATCTACAGCTAGTAAGGCCAAACAAAAGACTAGATTACAAGTGGCGAGCTAATGATAGCATGAGCTCGATATTCAGTTTCGATTGAGCGCTCTACCATTAGCGTGCCATTTTGATATTACAAGTCCATGGTAAAGCATTTACCAGAAAAGGGTTAGTGTGCAAGACTTCCCTTGAATGCAGCTGATACTTTCAATATATATAGAGATCATGCTCATGTGGTCTGGTATTACAAGTTTAAAGTTATAGTTGGTGTTTGAGTAAAAACCGAAGCTGTGCTAGAATATATAGTGCAAATTTAGACCTGAAGTAAACTGTAAGGGTTAAAAAAGTTGCACATGTAAAACACATTAAAATAAAGTCTTTCACACATATATAAGGCTAGATTACAAGTGGCACGCTATCTGAATAGCTAACTGTGCTCAAAGTAAAATATTAACGTTATTACAAATTGAAAGTAAAAAGTTAGCGTGCAAGGGAAACCCAAAAAACTTCAGGACTTCAGATATCGCAACCGAGCCTACTAACTTAGTCCTACTTTAAATTCCTATGTTCTTCACATAGAAGAAAATGTTCTTTTTATTTTAAAATAGTTAAAGGGACATGCCACCAACATTTTTTCTTTTATGATTTAGAAAGAGAATGCAATTTTAAACATCTTTCTTATTTACTTATATTATCTAATTTGTTTTATTCTCATGATATTCTTTGATGAAAAGCATATCTAGATATGCTTACTAGCTGCTGATTGGTTGCTGCACATAGAAGCATTGTGTGATTGGCTCACCATGTGCATTGCTTTTTCTTCAACTTAGGATATTTAAAAAATGAAGCAAAATAAATAATGGAAGTAAATTGTAATGTTGTTTAAATTTCTATTCTCTATCTGAATCATGAAAGAAAGATTTTGGGTTTAGTGGCCCTTTAATTTTAAATATATATATATATATGAATATTTTTTAAAATATATATATATATATATACGTACTCGATCGGGTTGAATTGCAGCAATGTCTATCAGCAGGCGGACAGAGTTATGGAGCAACGGTCTTTAGACTGCTGCTCCATAACTTGCATTTCTGGCGAGTCTGAAGACTCGCCAGAAACACAGGCCCACAAGCTCCATACGGAGCTTGATAAATGGGCCTCATAGTGTAAATACACACACACACACATATACAGGGAGTGCAGAATTATTAGGCAAGTTGTATTTTTGAGGATTAATTTTATTATTGAACAACAACCATGTTCTCAATGAACCCAAAAAACTCATTAATATCAAAGCTGAATAGTTTTGGAAGTAGTTTTTAGTTTGTTTTTAGTTATAGCTATTTTAGGGGGATATCTGTGTGTGCAGGTGACTATTACTGTGCATAATTATTAGGCAACTTAACAAAAAACAAATATATACCCATTTCAATTATTTATTTTTACCAGTGAAACCAATATAACATCTCAACATTCACAAATATACATTTCTGACATTCAAAAACAAAACAAAAATAAATCAGTGACCAATATAGCCACCTTTCTTTGCAAGGACACTCAAAAGCCTGCCATCCATGGATTCTGTCAGTGTTTTGATCTGTTCACCATCAACATTGCGTGCAGCAGCAACCACAGCCTCCCAGACACTGTTCAGAGAGGTGTACTGTTTTCCCTCCTTGTAAATCTCACATTTGATGATGGACCACAGGTTCTCAATGGGGTTCAGATCAGGTGAACAAGGAGGCCATGTCATTAGATTTTCTTCTTTTATACCCTTTCTTGCCAGCCACGCTGTGGAGTACTTGGACGCGTGTGATGGAGCATTGTCCTGCATGAAAATCATGTTTTTCTTGAAGGATGCAGACTTCTTCCTGTACCACTGCTTGAAGAAGGTGTCTTCCAGAAACTGGCAGTAGGACTGGGAGTTGAGCTTGACTCCATCCTCAACCCGAAAAGGCCCCACAAGCTCATCTTTGATGATACCAGCCCAAACCAGTACTCCACCTCCACCTTGCTGGCGTCTGAGTCGGACTGGAGCTCTCTGCCCTTTACCAATCCAGCCACGGGCCCATCCATCTGGCCCATCAAGACTCACTCTCATTTCATCAGTCCATAAAACCTTAGAAAAATCAGTCTTGAGATATTTCTTGGCCCAGTCTTGACGTTTCAGCTTGTGTGTCTTGTTCAGTGGTGGTCGTCTTTCAGCCTTTCTTACCTTGGCCATGTCTCTGAGTATTGCACACCTTGTGCTTTTGGGCACTCCAGTGATGTTGCAGCTCTGAAATATGGCCAAACTGGTGGCAAGTGGCATCTTGAAAGCTGCACGCTTGACTTTTCTCAGTTCATGGGCAGTTATTTTGCGCCTTGGTTTTTCCACACGCTTCTTGCGACCCTGTTGACTATTTTGAATGAAACGCTTGATTGTTCGATGATCACGCTTCAGAAGCTTTGCAATTTTAAGAGTGCTGCATCCCTCTGCAAGATATCTCACTATTTTTGACTTTTCTGAGCCTGTCAAGTCCTTCTTTTGACCCATTTTGCCAAAGGAAAGGAAGTTGCCTAATAATTATGCACACCTGATATAGGGTGTTGATGTCATTAGACCACACCCCTTCTCATTACAGAGATGCACATCACCTAATATGCTTAATTGGTAGTAGGCTTTTGAGCCTATACAGCTTGGAGTAAGACAACATGAATAAAGAGGATGATGTGGTCAAAATACTCATTTGCCTAATAATTCTGCACTCCCTGTATATATATATATATATATATATATATATATATACAGTATATATATGTCTTTTTTAAATAAAAAAGGAAAACAAATTCTACGTGAAGAAAATAGTAATTTCAAGTATTTAGTGTGAACAAAAATGTCCCACCAAAAAAAAACAATACATTTCTTATGTCTCCAGTTTCTAGGCACCAATCCTGCCAACTATGCCACTTGTTTACTAGGTGACACCAATTATGATTACTATCAGAAAAGGAAGGCTACACTAAAATACTGTGAAACAGTAATACTATTTATTGTATTAACTTACTTTGGTACTTCGGTCAGTTGCTTACACTGGAATAAAGGTAAGTCACAGCAAATACAGCAGTTATACCCTGAGAAAGCCTATTCATTGACTGACACTGTGGAAGATGTAGATGCAAAATCTCAGCTCCACAGGAAAAGGACACAAGACTCTGTGTATAAGTTGATGCTCCATAAAGACTTCAAAACTTCCACAACTTTTTGTTTATAACACTTTAGGGTCAATCACAATTTAGGAGCCAAGTTTATAAAGGGATCACAATGCTATATCGTATCATTTCATAAAAAATTATCAATGTGAATGAGTTTTTTACAGAAAAGCTCCCGAAAAGGATTTTCGAGTGATAAAAGCCTGTTTCTTTTAAATAGAAACGGGTAGGTCTCCCGAAACTGACAATACAGCAGCCCATTCACACCTCTTAAGGTTACAGGAATGCTGTATTTATATAGCCCCTTTGTTCACTCGGCAAAATAATCATTTAGACATGTGACATTCACCTATTGTCATCACGGGACATCCTGAACACTTGGTATTTGAATGCCACATGTATCTAGGCAGGATGGGCATACTTCAATAGGTGCTTTAGCATACCAGCATCTACAAATGGCATGTTTTAATATTTAATTTTTCATATTTCATGATATTTCTCACTCACACTGTTGTGATTGTCAGTACCAGCATTATTTCAGAGTTAACCATTGTAATCCATTTCCATTCACACCACTGCATCCTAGCATTAATATTTCAGGTTGCTAGGATGGGCAGACTATGCATTGATTTTCTGTCACTATATGGTAGTTTTTGCAACAAGTATTGTTTAAACATGTTTTTTTTCTTGTGTTTGTTAAAGACTTTGTATCTTTCTATAAGATCCGTAAACATGCGTGTGCGTTCTTGAACACTTTTTTTAATGAAAAAGTGACCAAAGAATGTGTATTCAGTGCCCCTTCCTTTTATATTGTAATATAAATAAATATAAACAGAGATAAGTCACTGTATGTAGATATTATATTTTCAATCCACAAGAGTCATTAGCTCTAGACACTATAGTATAACTCCCACTCAGCCCATTCATGTATTTGTGTACTCACAAAATTGCCGGTACCTCCTGTCAGCTGAATGCCTATGGTAGATTGTAGTAGTCCAGTCTACTTTGTGAGGAGGCTACTGAAACATATTACTGTGCTTTATACATCAGATCTGCCTCTAACTCCCTTACGGAATGCTCTGTAGTTTCCAATATAAGCCGCGGCTTTCAAAGTGGCTAATCGGGAGAATTATGTCATATCCCAGTGCCTGCTTCTCCTGAGTGTGCAATGCTATGACAGCATAGCAGGTACTGGTTAGTTGTAACAAAGTCAAAAAATCCTTTTAAACCTCCTTTTAAAACAGCAATATTACATATGATTGACTAATCCAAAATATCAAATGTGGCTCAATTTTATAAATTTTCTGTGCGTGATGTGGTCTTTTCGCAATCAGTTTCCATTGCGCAGGTATTATAAATCTTGAAAAATCGCAATTGCGTGATCGCATTCGCCTTTTACGCAACAATTATTTTCACGCTCGAAGAGCTGTAGTTAACAGTTTTGCACAATATAAAAGTTTAATGAAACACTTCAAAAATACACTACAAAGTACAGTTACACTCATATTAACACCGTCTAATACATATTATTATAAAAAAATAGTGCACACAAAAGTTATAAGGGCTCAAAGATACACGGTCTCAGGTGTTTAAAAAAAAAAAAAAAGCTGTACATACATAGAGAAACATGTATTTCTATGTATAGACATATGTTTAACTATGGAGATAATTAAATAATATCTTGTATTTTCAATGTGATATTCGCATATAGATCTTGAGATATCTGATGACACCCAGATATACCTCTCCACCCCGCTCTCTCTCCCTCTGTCCTTTCTAATGTCAGTGACTACTTATCTGGTATTTCTTCCTGGATGGCCTCTCACCACCTAAAGATTAACATGTCCAAGACTGAGCTTCTTCTAATTCCCCCTCAAGCTCTGTGTCAACTTCTGACTTTTCTACCTCTGTTGACGGCATCACCAACTCCCCATCGCTCCAAGTCCGCTGCCTTGGAGTTACACTTGACTCAAATCTATCCTTCGTCCCCCACATCCAATCGCTTTCTTCATCCTGCCGCAACCACCTACACAATATTTCCAAGATTCATCCTTTTCTGAGCTCTAACAGCGCAAAGCAAATAATCCACTCCCTTGTATTTCCTGACTTGACTACTGCAATAACCTACTTACTGGCCTTCCTCTTTCCCGCCTCTCCCCCCTTCAATCCATCCTAAATGCCTCTGCAAGGCTAATACACCTTTCCCGTCGCTCTGTATCTGCTGCACCTCTACGCGAGTCCCTTCATTGGCTCACTCACAGCAGAATTAAATTCAAAATTCTCACCCTTACATACAAAGCTCTCACAAACGCCGCTCCCAACTACCTATCCTCTCTAATCAACAAGTATACTCCAGCCCACCCACTAAGATCCAACAATGACCTGCTCCTTGCATCTTTGACTATCACCTCTTCCCATGCTAGACTGCAGGACTTCTGTAATGCAGCACCTACCCTCTGGAACACTCTCACTCGTCCTGTCAGGTTTCCCCCTATTCTTTCTTCTTTTAAATGGTCCCTGAAGACTTTTTTGTTAAGAGAAGCCTACTACCCAACTCAATAATAAATTAATTTAATTTCCCTCATTAACATCTTTCTCAATCTTGCAGTCCTCACCTCCTGCTTTTCAACCTCCTATCCTTTTTGATTGTAAATTCCAACGGGAATAGGGTCCTTAATTCCTCCTGTATGTGTTTGTAAAATTTTGTCTTGTCACTTACAAGTTTTATAACATTGTTTTATCTAAATGAATTGAATCCATGGACAGTGCTGCGGAATATGTTGGCGCTTTATAAAGTATAATAATAATAATATCTAGAACTCTATATATATTCATATAAATATCTCGCAATAAATAGATATATCAGTCCAAATATCATCAAATATATAGAGAAATATTTATTTAGAAATAAATAGAAGATATTCCGTTGTGAAAATATTTTCGCACTATGAAATCTTTTGCATTTTCATGTACACTTTTTGAGGAAAATATGTCATGGGCTTTGCACAACAGATTAGGGTCTTTGTGTGTTATTTTTCTATTTGTCTTCTCCATTGGTAATACGTAAACGCGCACACAATTTTGCAATTTGCATTATGCGGCTTAATGCACGAGCAATATAAGTTGTTTTGCAACTTGTAATAGCTGCGCAACCACAATTGCGAAAAAGCCATAACGTGTGCAGTGTTCTGCAACTGATTTCCTGCGCGACTTGTAATCTTAAGGTGGTATCAATTTTTCAGTACTGCAATTCCTGTATATGCAAACTTCACTAAAATCTTTTAGCGCATATTAAAAAATCACATAAATATGTGCACTTCAACTTATCCTAAATAACTATATTACCTTCCAAAACTTATGTTAAATTTTTTTTTTAATTTTAAGGTGGTATACTCAAGATGTCATACATGTCCATTTGAGCTTGTGTGATAATGTGCAATATTCTCATATCAGTGCTATGTAAATAATGTATCTTAATTTCTTTGAGACTTTGAACCTATCTTATATGTATATTGTATCATAAATCCTAAATATGAAATATGAAGCATCACTACCTCATGGTCTGACCAAACCAATATTTAGGGAATGGCGCTCATTCTTTTGATTAAGTCCTACTCTGAGTTTAATCCCAATGGAATGCATGTAACAAGTTTAAATATCCAAAATATCTCTTGTTTATTTAGCAAAAAAAATCCTGTTTCCCCCCCCCCCCCCTTTTGGTTTAAACACCCTCTCAATAATGCACCATTTAAAGGTTTCAATCTGCTTGTTGTTCTTTAGGGCAAAGTGTTATATCAAAGATGGGGCGGCAGTACCAATGCTGAGGTGTTAACGCATACGAGAATGTACATTATGCTTTTAATACATTTCTAATAAACTTGGAGTTTTTACTGCAGCCGACAGCGAATTTTTTCACTTTTTTATATGCACACTAATTCCAAACTTGTTCACAAAAGTGCACAATATTGAACTCACGGTCACAAATGCTCCTTCCAGATTACAATTTCAATTTTGCATGCAGTGTCATGAACAAGTTTGGATTTAGCGTGCATAGATGCCATTTGTAGATGTTATTGTCCTGAAGTGAGTTTTCCTGCAGATGACGATAGCTGTACATGATATCACATAGTTATCACATCTTCATATGAATATGTCCCTATACATATGTAAATGTGGACCCTGTTCACTGTATACAGCTTCTCCAATAGGGATGAATTGAGGTTTAATGAATGAATACCATGTATAGTAACAAACCTATAGAATGTCTCCAGTGGCCCTTTTAAGAGTGTTTAACAAAGGCGCAAGCTAAAAGACTGTTTGGAAATAGCCGTGAAGTAGCCTAAGAGGTATCCAAAAGGCCTTCCGAGAACTTATCAAGTGCCTTGAGGTACTGAATTTGATAAGCCAAAACTAGGCTTGAAGAGAAATTGAAAAGTGAGCAGAAAACATATTCTGATTGCTCGGACGTTTTTGATACCATAGGGTAAATACGTTTTTTTTTGAGGATCCAAATACTCATTTGCGTGTGAAAAAATCAGCTGAAATTGCACTATTCTGATCACACTGAATAAAAAAGTTGTCTTTTCTGGCCAAAAAACAGCTGAAAACTCGGCTCCTGATAGATTTTCATTGAGGGGTTTGTTTGTTGGGAACAAGTTGTTTTAAAGCTGCTAATTGAGTATACAATTTTCTTACAATTTGGAGAGTATATTTGTTCTTATATACAATGAGTGTTGGCTAAGGTCAGAACCTACTTAGCTGTCACTAAATAATAGCAGTTTGAGCATCTTCAGCACACTAAAATAAATAAACTATATAAAAAATTTGGCATTGCTCCATGCACGTTCCATACAATATAGCCTAGGATTGCTGTGATATAAAATGTCATGCTAATTACCATTTCTCCTTTATAAAAAAAAGTGAAAAAAAAATCTCATCTTAGCTGTTATAAATTGGTAACATGTAGATTCACTTGACAACATATTAATATTTTATTTAAGACTATCACTACATTTATTAAAATATTCATGATGTTTCCTCCTTAATGGATATCATTTTGAAAACCTCACCTATACCTATCTTGTTCTTAATAGCAATTATTTTGTTTCCTTTAGTCTACACTACCTAGAAAGACCTGTACAATAGATCATTTCTGACCACAGCTATACGTAATTAGATAAATTCAGTTTTATGGATGCAACTAATCAAAATCTAGTCCTAAAACTAGGACAGCAACTCATCTAAAAACCTGAGTGATTGATCAAATCTATGCTTTTCAGACCACTTAAATTACATAAACAGCAAGTGATTTGATTGAAATGAAAAAAAAAATAGTTTTCCTGGAGCTAGAGAGGTTTCAGTGCCTGCCTGTTACAAGAAATATTAGTTTCAAGCTTGTAAACTAAGTATACTCTGCTCAAAATGAGTTGACAAAGAATTATTGATAGTTGCACTACAAACTGTGGGTTATGTGTAAAATATGTAGTAAAGTTTTCTGTTTGAAGCACAGATAAAATAGATTTTGTTTCTCATGGGTTCTATAGATTGTTTCATTATTTACTCAGTTGCATGAGTTTAAGCTACCCAGATATAAATGTATTTTTTTTCGTGAAAGTAACAATGGTAGTTTTTTAACAATAATTAAAATGTAAAATTCCAGATGTCATAGATTATGAAAATATACCCACACAAAAAAGACCAGATATGCAAATACAATGTATTAAAAGAAACCAAAAATGTTAAAATCATTACAACATTGAATTATTTCAGGATGGCTCAGTAAATGTAGCTACTCAATAATAGCAGCTTTTGATTGCTGGTCACTAATACTTGCCACTTAGAAATTTCTCACCCTAGCTAATACAATGCTAGAACCTGTATTCCAAGGCATCTTCCATCAGCCAATCAGATTTTTTCTACCTTAATTCCGATTGGCTGATAGAATTATATCAGCCAATCGGAATTGAAGGGACGCCATCTTGGATGATCTCCCTTAAAGGAATCTTCATTCGTCGTTAGTCCGTCGGGGAAGAAGGATGTTCCGCGTCGGCGGGATGAAGATGGATCCGGAAGAAAGAAGATAGAAGATGCCGCTTGGAAGAAGACATCGACCGGATGGAAGACCTCTTCTTTGCCGCTTGGATCAAGACTTCGCCCGGATGGAGGACCTCTTCTTTGACGCTTGAATCAAGACTTCTACCGGATGGAGGACATCTTCTTGCTCCGCTTGGATGAAGAATTCGGCTCGGCTGGGTGAAGACGATTCAAGGTAGGGATATCTTCAGGGGGTTAGTAATAGGTTTTCTTAAGGGGGGTTTGGGTGGGTTAGAGTAGGGGTATGTGGGTGGTGGGTTGTAATGTTGGGGGGGGTATTGTATTTTTATTTTCAGGCAAAAGAGCTGATTACTTTGGGGCAAGGCCCCACAAAAAGCCCTTTTAAGGGCTGGTAAAAGAGGTGATTACTTTTGTATTTTAGAATAGGGTAGGGAATTTTTTATTTTGGGGGGCTTTTTTATTTTATTAGGGGGCTTACATTAGGTGTAATTAGTTTAAACTGCTTGTAATTCTTTTTTATTTTTTGTAATTTAGTGTTTGTTTGTTTTTTGTATTATAGAATAGTTTATTTTATTGTATTTAATTGTAGGTAATTGTAGGTAATTTATTTAATTAATTTAATGATAGTGTAGTGTTAGGTTTAATTGTAACTTAGGTTAGGATTTATTTTACATGTCATTTTGCATTTATTTTAGCTAGGTAGTTAGTAAATAGTTAATAACTATTTAGTAACTATTCTACCTAGTTAAAATAAATACAAACTTGCCTGTAAAATAAAAATAAACCCTAAGTTAGATACAATGTAACTATTAGTTATATTGTAACTATATTAGGGTTTATTTTATAGGTAAGTATTTAGTTTTAAATAGGAATAATTTAGTTAATTTTAGGAATATTATTTCGTTTAATATAAATTATATTTATGTTAGGGGGGTGTTAGGGTTAGAGTTATGTTTAGGGGTTAATAACTTTATTATAGTAGCAGCGACGGTGCGGGCGGGAGATTAGGGGTTAATAATTGTAGGTAGGTGGCGGCGATGTTAGGGAGGGCAGATTAGGGATTAATACAATTTATTATAGTGTTTGCGAGGCGGGAGTGCGGCGGTTTAGGGGTTAATACATTTATTATAGTGGTGGCGAGGTCCGGTCGGCAGATTAGGGGTTAATAAGTGTAGGTAAGGTAGCGGCGACGTTGGGGGGGGCAGATTAGGGGTTAATAAATATAATGAATGAACTTAACAAAGAAGAGTATTGTAGTGACCTAATAAGTAACTACACAAAAGACAGGGATTTCAGCATTTTCTTTTTTATTTTTGGGTAAAATAACCTTAACAATCATCCCCATTCGGGAAAATAAACACAGTGCAATAAAGTTCTTGCAAGCCTATAACATATAAAGACCCTGATACTAGGCTATACATAAGAACCACATCCAAAAAGTACACGGTAAAGCTAAGGCCATTCAGTCCTAGGACATCCGTTTGCAACATACACACAATGGTCAAGTACTTATATAACCAATTCAACAAATAACACCTCTAACAGCGGTTGGCAATGCAAAAACTGCACTAATCGGCCATCATGTTACACCATGAGGATCTATATTTGCTAAAATAGTAATTCACCTTTACCATATCGGTTATTGAATTACATAAAGGGCAATCAACTTTATGAAAAACAGCTTATAAGTACATAGTTAAAACTTGCTTATGGTCGATAACATTAGACCAAGGGGAAACCGAGCAACACCTATTTCAGAGGGCACCCCTAGCATATATGAAGGATATGGTGTCATGAAATTTAATTTTGAGGATCTATGTTCGGTCCCCCAATTATAGGTCACAATGGTACCGCATAGTAAATTAGTAAAGTCAGATGGAATTATAGTGTAGCCACAATGAAACAAAGTAACAGGTATCATATACATTGGTTAACCGTTGTCATAATATTCTTGATAGACAACATTTCAGGCAATATTGGGATGTTTCCTCCAAACTTATGGTGCTGTTAATAAGAACCGTCCAGAGTACAAGTTAAACATGTGCCTGATGAACAAAACACCATATAATTATGTATTCAGAAAGATAGAATTCCTTCCCTCTGTTGCGGCAAAACCACGGTGTTTGTTGAAGCAAACCTCCAAGGCAAAGGACCAACATTCGTGTATCCAAACGGCTTGACAAAACCTGTAAACTGCCGACTTTGTTTTCAATTGTTGCGGCTTAGTTGCAAACTTGCTTGTTCCAAGACAGAGCAGCCCGCTCCGTGCACGTCACTGCCAACGCGCATTTCACCCCCACGTGACCTCTACGTCATGGGGTTTCCTCAGGGCAAACGGATAAAGGACGTAAACAGACTCTGCTATTTACCGATAATAGTTCCCACTGATTGGATGGACATTTAGGAAACCACAACCAATGGGTCAGTCCGTTAAGCTGCATTTGTTTGATTATGAGGAACGGTGAAAAATTAGCATTAACTAAAAACACTTGCTACATAGCTACATTTAACCAAAAATGAAAAGAATAATAAAACACATTTATTTATAATTCTGGTAAAGCTCGTCATCTATTTGAACTCTTAGTATCCAGTATTTATTTAGGGCAACTAGAGTATAGAAACCAGAAAAACTACTTAAAAACTATATATTCACAATTTACGTGGTTCGTATGAAAAGCCTTAAATTAGTATACATACTCAGTTGAAAATATAACTATTCCCTCAAAAAAAAATTTATGAGAATAAATGTCAAATGTATACAAATTAAATGCTTAATTATTGTGATAGAACGAATAATCACTATTATAATATTAAACTGATAGTGTCTCAATTTCCTCTGCACATTCTTTCGCATTTTATACTGAAATTTTGAAACATATTCGCATGCTGTGCCTCTCAGTAAACTGTCCACAAAACAGTGAAGGAGAATATAATTTACATCCCAAACTTTCACAGGAAAGCAGCAAACTCAAACTTCTCATTTAGACCCTTTGGGGCCAATGTTTGTAGTTTATACATCCAGGCTGTTTCCTTTTGAGAAGTATATTATCTATGTCCCCTCCTCTACCAAAGAGGGATCAGGTCTCTATACCTATAACTCTGAGGTCTGTTAAAGTGGAGTTATGGTGTGTTAGAAAATGCAAGGCTACCCCACTCTTTATGTCACCATCCTTAGTTGCTTTTATATCGTCCCTATGTTCGGTCACTCTGTCCTTCAACATACTTCTAGTTTTGCCTACATAGAAAATCGGGCAACTGCAAGAAAGAAGGTAGATAACATTCTCTGTTTTGCAATTTATGAACTGTTTAATGGGAAAAGTTACCCCTCCTGTTGAGAAGGTTTTAGAGCGGACAATGTATCTGCAAAGGACACAGTGTCCACATTGAAAGCATCCTTTGACCTTTCTATGTTCACCTAGCCAGTCCTTAGGATTTGGACTCTTTACATAGAAGCTTTTGACGAGTTTATCCTTTAAATTAGGGGCTCGTCTAGCTACCAAGGAAGGTTGTTCCCCTACAAGCTTAGAAACAGCTTCGTCAGCTTGCAGAAATTGCCATTTTTCTTTTAGAATGCAACTTATCTTTTCCCAATGACAGTTATACTCCATAACGAAGCAAATTGTTTGGTCTCTTGGTTTGTCTTTATTTTGATAGAGCAAGGCATCTCTGTTTTCTTTCCTTGCTCTATTCAAAGCAAAATTTAGATTACGTTTAGAGTAACCTCTTTTTTCAAACCTGCTAAACATCTCCCTAGCGTGTTGATTGTACTTATTCAGACTTGAGCAATTTCTCCTTAAACGGAGAAACTGTCCAACCGGAATACCTCTTATTAGAGACTTTGGATGATGACTAGAGGCTTCCAAAATATTGTTGGTTGCCGTATCTTTATGATATATTTCCGTTGCCAACAAAGTCCCTTCCTTTTTGATCTTAACATCCAAAAAGGTTAATTCACTTACACTATAATCAAAAGTCAAAAGAATATTAAAATCATTGACATTCAGTATCTTTACAAATTCTTTCAAAGACTCTTCCGTGCCCCTCATTTCCACTCAACAATGCACATGTTAAACTCTTGAAAAAAGGCCTTTCCTACTGTCCAACAAAAAGTTTGGACAAGTTTACGGTAATAAAGGATTTACATCTTTTTGCCCGTAAAATGGTTCTTTCACATGTAATGAAGGATAAAACCACCACTGATGTTCAAGAGGGGGCTAATACAGTGACTTTAGATAGGGAGGACTGTGAAACTGTTGAGGATTTGGTGAGTTTACTTAATTATAATCAAAATTAAATCCCCCTTGAAGAATCTCCTATTTCTGTACAGGAGGTTACTAATATCCCTGATTTGGTGGTCAATTCAGGTTTAAAAAGGAAGTCTGAGTACATGCCTGCTTTGGCCTTAGTACCAGCAGTTCAACTTTTTGTAAGGGAGGTTGAAAAATAGATAAATAAAATTTCTTTTGATAAAATCTCCAAGGATAACCTAAGGCAGGATGAAAGAAAGGCATTGTTTGATTTAACTAACCAAACAGGCATAATCATTAAGCAGGCAGACAAGGGGGGCAATCTGGTAATAATGGATGAGGTAAAATATGTTAATGAGGTGAAACGACAACTCAGAAACAAAGAGCAGTACCTCTTGTTGCCAGGTAGCCCCATAGAATCTATACAGGCTGAACTGCTACACCTGCTTAATGATGCTAGAAAAGAAGGCATAATCAATAAAAAGGAATGCAATTACCTTTACACAAAGTTTTCCAGAGTCCCAGTTTTTTACTGTATCCCTAAACTTCATAAAAACCTAAGAGACCCTCCGGGTTGTCCCATAATTTCTGGGATTGGGAGTATTACAGAGAACCTGGGGAACTATGTGGACAAATTCCTGCAACCTTTTCTTACTACTTTAACATCTTATGTAAAGGATACCAGTGACCTGCTCAGAAAAATTGAAGGTCTGGCAGTAGA
The DNA here is from genome assembly GCF_027579735.1 of Bombina bombina. Taxonomy (NCBI): domain Eukaryota; kingdom Metazoa; phylum Chordata; class Amphibia; order Anura; family Bombinatoridae; genus Bombina; species Bombina bombina. The sequence continues at coordinate 247,291,487 of NC_069500.1, forward strand.
ACAGGACACCTTAATGGTGTCATTAGATGTTGAAGGACTCTACTCATCTATACCCCATGAGGTGGGTGTAAGAGCGGCCAGACATTTTCTTGAAAGTAGAGGCCCTGGGTACAATAAACATACCAAATTTGTTTTAAATTTGTTGAAATTTGTCCTAACAAACAATGTCTTTCTTTTCGATCAGAAATTCTATAAGCAAATCAGGGGAACGGCAATGGGGCCACTTGTGCCCCATCATATGCCTGCCTCCACCTTGGTCTATGGGAAAACCAGGTGGTTTTCGGAGATTTGCAGGATTGGCTGGACGATCACGTCCTAATCTGGCTTCGTTATGTGGACGACGTGTTCCTCCTTTGGAGGGGCACGGAAGAGTCTTTGAAAGAATTTGTAAAGATACTGAATGTCAATGATTTTAATATTCTTTTGACTTTTGATTATAGTGTAAGTGAATTAACCTTTTTGGATGTTAAGATCAAAAAGGAAGGGACTTTGTTGGCAACGGAAATATACCGTAAAGATACGGCAACCAACAATATTTTGGAAGCCTCTAGTCATCATCCAAAGTCTCTAATAAGAGGTATTCCGGTTGGACAGTTTCTCCGTTTAAGGAGAAATTGCTCAAGTCTGAATAAGTACAATCAACACGCTAGGGAGATATTTAGCAGGTTTGAAAAAAGAGGTTACTCTAAACGTAATCTAAATTTTGCTTTGAATAGAGCAAGGAAAGAAAACAGAGATGCCTTGCTCTATCAAAATAAAGACAAACCAAGAGACCAAACAATTCGCTTCGTTACAGAGTATAACTGTCATTAGGAAAAGATACGTTGCATTCTAAAAGAAAAATGGCAATTTCTGCAAGCTGACAAAGCTGTTTCTAAGCTTGTAGGGGAACAACCTTCCTTGGTAGCTAGACGAGCCCCTAATTTAAAGGATAAACTCGTCAAAAGCTTCTATGTAAAGAGTCCAAATCCTAAGGACTGGCTAGGTGAACATAGATCAAAGGATGCTTTCAATGTGGACACTGTGTCCTTTGCAGATACATTGTCCGCTCTAAAACCTTCTCAACAGGAGGGGTAACTTTTCCCATTAAACAGTTCATAAATTGCAAAACAGAGAATGTTATCTACCTACTTTCTTGCAGTTGCCCGATTTTCTATGTAGGCAAAACTAGACGTATGTTGAAGGACAGAGTGACCGAACATAGGGACAATATAAAAGCAACTAAGGATGGTGACATAAAGAGTGGGGTAGCCTTGCAATTTCTAACACCCCATAACTCCACTTTAACAGACCTCAAAGTTATAGGTATAGAGACCTGTTCCCTTTTTGGTAGAGGAGGGGACATGGATAATATACTTCTCAAAAAGGAAACAGCCTGGATGTATAAACTACAAACATTGGCCCCAAAGGGTCTAAATGAGAAGTTTGAGTTTGCTGCTTTCCTGTGAAAGTTTGGGATATAAATTATTTTCTCCTTCACTGTTTTGTGGACAGTTTACTGAGAGGCACAGCATGCGAATATATTTCAAAATTTCAGTATAAAATGCCAAAGAATGTGCAGAGGAAATTGGGACACTATCAGTTTAATATTATAATAGTGATTATTCGTTTTATCACAATAATTAAACATTTAATTTGTATACATTTGACATTTATTCTCATAAAAATTTTTTTGAGGGAATAGTTATATTTTCAACTGAGTATGTATACTAGTTTAAGGCTATTCATACGAACCACGTAAATTGTGAATATATAGTTTTTAAGTAGTTTTTCTGGTTTCTATACTCTAGTTGCCCTAAATAAATACTGGATACTAAGAGTTCAAATAGATGACGAGCTTTACCAGAATTATAATTAAATTGTTTTATTATTCTTTTCATTTTTGGTTAAATGTAGCTATGTAGCAAGTGTTTTTAGTTAATGCAAATTTTTCACCGTTCCTCATAATCAAACAAATGCAGCTTAACGGACTGACCCATTGGTTGTGGTTTCCTAAATGTCCATCCAATCAGTGGGAACTATTATCGGTAAATAGCAGAGTCTGTTTACATCCTTTATCCGTTTGCCCTGAGGAAACCCCATGAAGTAGTGGTCACGTGGGGGGGTGAAACACGCGTCGGCAGTGACGTGCACGGAGCGGGCTGCTCTGTCTTGGAACAAGCAAGTTTGCAACTAAGCCGCAACAATTGAAAACAAAGTCGGCAGTTTACAGATTTTGTCAAGCCGTTTAGATACACGAATGTTGGTCCTTTGCCTTGGAGGTTTGCTTAAACAAACACTGTGGTTTTGCCACAACAGAGGGAAGGAATTCTACCCCTCTGAATACGTAATTATATGGCGTTTTGTTCATCAGGCACATGTTTAACTTGTACTCTGGACGGTTCTTACTAACAGCACCATAAGTTTGGAGGAAACATCCCAATATTGCCTGAAATGTTGTCTATCAAGAATATTATGACAACGGTTAACCAATGTATATGATACCTGTTACTTTGTTTCATTGTGGCTACACTGTAATTTCATCTGACTTTACTAATTTACTATGCGGTACCATTGTGACCTATGATTAGGGGACCGAACATAGATCCTCAAAATTAAATTTCATGACACCATATCCTTCATATATGCTAGGGGTGCCCTCTGAAATAGGTGTTGCTCGGTTTCCCCTTGGTCTAATGTTATCGACCATAAGCAAGTTTTAACTATGTACTTATAAGCTGTTTTTCATAAAATTGATTGCCCTTTATGAATACAATAACCGATATGGTTAAGGTGAATTACTATCTTAGCAAATATAGATCCTCATGGTGTAACATGATGGCCGATTAGTGCAGTTTTTGAATTGCCATCCGCTGTTGTTGAATTGGTTATATAAGTACTTGACCATTGTGTGTATGTTGCAAACTGATGTCCTAGGACTGAATGGCCTTAGCTTTACAGTGTACTTTTTGGATGTGGTTCTTATGTATAGCCTAGTATCAGGGTCTTCATCTGTTATAGGCTTGCAAGAACTTTATTGCACTGTGTTTATTTTCCCGAATGGGGATGATTATTAAGGTTATTATAACCAAAAATAAAAAAGAAAATGCTGAAATCCCTGTCTTTTGTGTAGTTACTTATTAGGTCACTACAATACTCTTCTTTGTTAAGTTCATTCATAATACTATTAAGGGTCTGCATTTTCAAACCTTTAAACAGGTTCTCCTTTGTCTAATTCTATGACTTAGCTCTATTAACTTTAATAAGCCTAACTCCCCTCATTTGCTTTATTAATAAATATAATATAGGGGTCGGTGGTGTTAGGGGCAGCAGATTAGGGGTTCATAGGGATAATGTAGGTTGCGGCGGTGTCCGGAGCGGAAGATTAGGGGTTAATAATAATATGTAGGGGTCAGCGATATCGGGGGCGGCAGATTAGGGGTTAATAGGTGTAAGGTTATGGGTGTTTAGACTCGGGGTTCAAGTTAGGGTGTTAGGTGTAGACTTAGAAAGTGTTTCCCCATAGGAAACAATGGGGCTGCGTTAGGAGCTGAACGCTGCTTTTTTGCAGGTGTTAGGTTTTTTTTTCAGCCAAAACTGCCCCATTGTTTCCTATGGGGATATCGTGCACGTTTTTCCAGCTTACCGCTACCGTAAGCAACGCTGGTATTGAGGGTTGAAGTGGAGCTAAGTTAGGCTCAACGCACCCTTTTTTGAGCCTAACGCAGCCCCTCAGACAACTCTAAATACCAGCGTTGCTGGAAGGGTGCGTTGGGAAAAAAAGCAGCGTTAGCTACACGGCTTTTTACTGACAAAACTCTAAATCTAGGCGAATTAACGTTTATTGGTTGTTTGAGTACACTGTCTATTTAACAAATAGCATAATGAAGATCAAGTCCAGGATAAAGTTTTGAGGATGCATTGAGCATTATTATGTTATAAAAAAAAAAATCCATTAATTTGAACATCCTACAGAGCACTATTTAATCCAATATTAATAATAATGGAAAGGATATGGCACATCACAACTAGAACCAACTGTCAGGGTTTTTTCCTGACTTGTTTGCCATGTGCTGCTGGCAGCTATTTTACTCACCTCTCTTGCTGACTTTGGTGCATTCTGGGAGATGCTGCTCACTTCCTGTACTTCCTTTTATGGCCAGACTGATTTATATCATCCATGTGAGACAGGATGCAGTCTCAGAATTGTGATGTCATCACTTATTATTTAAAGGGCCTTTGTTCAGCATGCTTTGCCCTTGCGTTGTCTTAGACCTGTTTGTGAGAGCTCCTGTGGATTACCTGGCTGTCTGACGTCCCTCCTGGTTCCTGTCCCTGGCTTGTTCCTGACTCTGCTGTTCTCCTTGTTCCTGATTCCGGCTCGTCTGACTACTCGCTTTGGCTCCTGACTCGGCTTGTCTGACTACCAGCTCTAGTTTTGACTCCTGGCTTGTTATTTGACTTGTGGACTTTTTATTATTTTTTGCTATTAATAAAGGTGTGTTTATTTTTGCACTTCTCGTCTCAGTTTGATTCCAGGCACCCTGACACCAACCACTAGAATTTAGTTATTGGGTAAGGAGAAGTCAAAGAAGGAAGCAATAGGCCATTGGTAACTATGAATGGCTGGAGAGATTTGCAGTGGACATGGGAGAAATTATTCATGGGATGACATGAACCCAACTGCTTAACAAAACTGGGCTTAATAGACACGTGAAGTGATAAATGCCAATTGGAAAAATGTTCTGCTAAAAAACAACAACTCTGCTAATCCCTCTGTGAACACCATGGTAGAATAAGGACAGAAGAAAAGATATATGGTCTATAGATAGTCTTCAGATATGGACATTAAAAACCTATATAGCATGATCCCACTACTTAGACAATTTGTGTAAACGTCATGTACCTTTATTGTCTCGGATATGTACTGTGGAATTACATACAATAGCAGCATACAGATTAATTTCCTAAAACAATTTCTATGCCCAAGAGTCAAAATAAAACTCAACAAAACATACCAGGTTTCCATACTAATTAAACTGTTCTTCTAAAAAAAAAATGGAGCTAAGAAAGAGCGTAAAAACTGTTTATAGGGATAAAAAAATCAAATTAACATTAGTTCATACAATTCTTCTCTAGCACTGCATGCTGTGAATACAGCTGTTACACATGTCACAACAACATTTTATTGATTTTAGAACAATGTTTGCTTTGTGGAATTTTAGGGTGAGAGCGTTCAATATAACCTTATTTACATAAGTATTATCACACGTTTATTGCAGCCATAATGCATTCAATTATTTACAACAAATACATCAAATGGATAACAAAAAAATTACAAAACTAATTTAGACTAAGTAAATCTAAAGAATACAAAGGAAAGTGAGTTTTAAACCACATATATGAGCATGATACATTCACCAACCTTATTTAAAGACTATAAAAAAATCTACCAACAATTAAAGTTAAAACTGTGACCAAAAGCTTACCCTTTTTTATTTTTTATTAGGACAACAGCAAATAACTAAAATATGATATTTCTTGGAAAATGTAAAGTATAATTTCTTTAAACAATACAAAAAAATGATAAAATAAAATTAAAATGATGCCAGTTTATATATAGAGAAAATGCAAGACAGATTAAGTAAAGCATTTATTAGCTCCTCTCAGTTACTGAGGAACTGTTAAAGCCGCACATGAGCTCAACAACCTTTCAAAAGTGTGATTAGATCATATGAATGGCACCCTCTGGATCTCACTCATATCTACTTCTTCTTTCATTTTCTGGTGCTCTCATTAATATTTTAGGAAAAATGCTGGAGGCTGCCAATTATTTTCTGTGTTTAAAATATAATCAATTCCCTAAGAATAACTGAGCTCATCAGAGCAGCGGTCGACCAATGACCTTGCTTCCTTCATATCATATGTAAAATTCTTCAATTTTGTCCTTATAAAAGAATTCATTAAGTGCTAAAATATTTTAATGTAAGCATGAAATAGCAGTGCCGACATGTGTTGCTTCTGAAAAAAAAAAATACTGTCTGTGTATGGATTTAATGAGGTGAAATAGACCTTGGAAGCATGACATGATTTTGACACAAGTCATTTTTTTTTTACAAAATGAAACTGGGAAAAAATATATACAGAAGGCAAAATATTTTACATAAATCACAATACACTATTTTAGTCTGTCACATACTATGAATATTTATGTTTATTATTTATTAAAATGTCAGGAAGTTTCAATTTTAATAGTAAGAGAATCAATGAAGCAGAAATCAAACAAATAAATAATAATAGTTGAAAGTGCATAGCTTTGGGATGTAAATAAAGATAATAAATACAAATAAAACCCACTAGCCTAGATTATAGGCTTGTCAAGTGTTTTTGGAGCAGACAAAGCCAATAAAATTTGAATGCTAAAAAAATACCTGCAGCCAAATACTAACAGAACAATTGAGGCTGACAGTAGTTTCTATAGAGTTCCTAATCCATTTACCATCTGAATTACCAACCTGTTGCAATTAATTACTACCTGTTAATAAGCACCTAGTAACATATTTTTAATTATGGCACCTGAACGCTGATGTAACACTAGATTAGCACCAGACATAATAAGCACTGACAGCAGATTTATCATAGCAATTTAAGCAAACTCAACAAATTCATAAGTATTATTGGTCTAGATTCATAGAAGCTTGTGAGGCTGGCCAATGGTCCTTATTGTATGTTTCACTTCACCTAACTTTTCCAGGGTTTCTTTAGTGGATACGCCTGCCACTAACATACGGCTAGATTACGAGTTTTGCATTATGAGTGAAAAAGCCTCATAACGCTGCTTTTTCACTTCCACTGCTATTACGAGTTTTGCAGGTATAGGTGTACTGCACACCTTTTTGGCCGTAACGCAACGTAACTACTGCACCTTTCAAAAAGTCCTTTTTCAATGGGACTTCCATAGCGCCGGTATTACGAGTTTTACCTGGGAGGCCAAAAAGTGAGCGGTACAGCCTATACCGACAAGATTCGTACCGCCATCTAAAGTCAGTAGTTATGAGTTTTACGTTACAAATCTGTAGCATAAAACTCATAACTAAAGTGTTACAAAGTACACTAACACCCATAAACTACCTATTAACCCCGAAATCGAGGCCCTCCCGCATTGCAAACACTAAAATAAAATTATTAACCCCTAATCTGCTGCTCCGGACATCGCCGCCACTATAATAAACATATTAACCCCTAAACCGCCGCACTCCCGCATCTCAAAAACTAGTTAAATATTATTAACCCCTAATCTGCCGCCCCCAACGTCACCACCGCCACTATACAAGGCCCAATATTTCTATGAAAATCTGAACAATAACATATCTAACCCTAGAAAGTTTTGGAAACTCGTAAATAGCTTACAAAATCCACCAAACCACTCGCAACCCTCCACTGTCAATGTGGATAACCAAAACCTGCAACTCCCCTTAGAAGTAGCAAATGCCTTTAACAATTATTTTGTTGGATGCTCCACCATCCTGATTGACAAACTAATAAATGGCACACATCCTGAAACTACAAATGTGGATCAGGCCCCACTAAAACAGCAAAGACCCAATATAGAAAAGTTAAATTTTAGACCTGTACCCATCAATGTCATTAAGAAACACCTTAATAATCTAAAAATGAAAAACCAATCTGGACCTGATCAAATCCCAGCAATGCTGTTGAAGCAATTGCTAAGCATGTCACAACCCTAATTAACGAATCCTTGATGTCTGGATATATACCCAAACTCTGGAAAACTGCAAGAGTAGTGCCTATTCATAAAAGTGGGGAGTTAACCTTGGTTTCTACCTATCGCTCTATATCATTGCTCCCAGTATTGTCTAAAATCTTAAAAAAATGCGTCCATACGCAATTATGCGAGTATTATCAACTTTCTAACTACCTGACCCCTGATCAATCAGGTTTTCGACCAAATCACTCCACTACAACTTCCCTCCTAACTAGCATGGAACAAGGAGACCTAACTGGAGCTATTTTCCTTGATTTTGCAAAGGCTTTTGATACAGTAGACCACAACATACTACTGCTCAAAATAAAAAACTCTGGTATTGCTGATCGTCAGTTAACCTGGATTAGATCATATGTATCGGATCAATCACAATATGTCTCCATTTCTAACAGTGACTCCCTCCCTCTCCCAGTCACGTGCAGTGTTCCCCAAGGTTCCATTCTCGGCCCCCTACTATTCACATTATTAATAAATGATCTGCCTAATGTCTGCAAATCTTCAACTGTACACATGTACGCAGACGACATGGTAATCTATGCAAACAAATCTGATCTGCCACAGCTTGAAGCAGTGCTCCAAGACCAGTTCACAGAGGTAGAAAAGTGGATCTCAAAAAACAAACTCTTCCTAAACACTGACAAAACTGTCACAATGATCTTTGGAACGGGTCCTAAATTACACAAATTACAAAATTCCCACCTACGCATCAAAACAAAATCCAATTGCACGCTTACCGCAGTCCACTTTCAAATACTTGGGTATGTTGTTAGACCCTAATCTATCTTTTGGCCTCCACATAGAAAAACTTGCATCTAAACTTTATCCAAAATTAGGTGCCCTGTACAGAACAAATGTTGCCTCAGCCCTACAGTAAAGGAAAAGATTGTACAGCAAATGCTGATGCCTATCATGGATTACGGGGACGTAGTATACGCACCTGCACCGCAAACTCACCTTAATAAACTTAATACATTGTATAACTCGTTCTGCCGCTTTGTGCTACAATGTAACTACAGGATCCACCATTGTGACATGCTAAAAGAACTAAACTGGCTGACGCTGGAATCCAGACGCACCCTCCATCTGTCCTGCCTTGTGTTTAAGAGCCTTTTTTGGGAAGCTTCCACCCTACCTGAGCAGAATGCTCTCCCCGGCTATTCCCACCTCCTATAACCTCCGATACAGTACCAGCACATTATTTAGCTTGCCTCTATACAAAAAGAAAGCAGCTCGATCCTCCTTTTCCTACAGAGCGCCACAGTTATGGAATGACCTCCCGCACACTTTCAAACCTTCCCCAAGCCTAATATCCTTTAAGAGATCCCTCTCTACATATCTCAAAACAGAATGCACCTGTCATGGTTGATTATATATTTCCTACCTGTTCTATGTAAATTTTTTGCATATATTGTGTATTATTATTGGTTTTGAATTTTATTGTACCCTATTGTATCAATGCAATGTTTTGTGGACCCAGGACATACTTGAAAACGAGAGAAATCTCAATGTATCCTTCCTGGTAAAATATTTTATAAATAAATAAATACTAAAGTTATTAACCCCTAAACCTAGCCCTAACACCCACTAACTTTAATATAATTAAAATAAATCTAAATAAAAATTACTATCATTAACTAAATAATACCTATTTAAAACTAAATACTTACCTATAAAATAAACCCTAAGCTAGCTACAATATAACTAATAGTTACATTGCAGCTAGCTTAGGTTTTATTTTTATTTCACAGGCAAGTTTATATTTATTTTAACTAGGTAGACTAGTTAGTAAATAGTTATTAACTATTTACTAGCTACCTAGTTAACATAAATACAAATTTACCTGTAAAATAAAACCTAACCTGTCTTACACTAACACCTAACATTACACTACAATTAAATCAATTACATTAATTAAATACAAATAACTAAATTACAAAAAAAACACTAAATTATACAAAATAAAAAATAAATTATCAAATATTTAAACTAATTACACATAATCTAATAGCCCTATCAAAATAAAAAAAGCCCCCCAAAATAAAAAACCCTAGCCTAAACTAAACTGACAATAGCCCTTAAAAGGGTCTTTTGCAGGGTATTGCCCCAAAGAAATTAGCTCTTTTACCTGTAAAAAAATGCAAACAACCCCCCAACAGTAAAACCCACCACCCACACAACCAAACCCCCCAAATAAAATCGTATCTAAAAAACCTAAGCTCCCCATTGCCCTGAAAAGGGCATTTGGATGGGCATTGCCCTTAAAAGGGCATTTACCTCTTTTACATTGCCCAAACCCTAAGCTAAAAATAAAACCCACCCAATAAACCCTTAAAAAAACCTAACACTAATCCCCAAAGATCCACTTACAGTTTTTGAAGACCGGACATCCATCCTCATCAAGCCAGGAGAAGTCTTCATCCAAGCGGGCAGAAGTCCTCAATAAAGCCGGGAGAAGTGTTCATCCAAGCGACAAGAAGTGGTCCTCCAGGCGGGCAGAAGTCTTCATCCAGATGGCATCTTCTATCTTCATCCTTCCGACGTGAAGAGGCTCCATCTTCAAGACATCCGGCGCGGAGCATCCTCTTCTGTCGATGGTTACTGAAGAATGAAGATTAATTTTAAGGGACGTCATCCAAGATGGCGTCCCTTGAATTCTGATTGGCTGATAGAATTCTATCAGCCAATAGGAATTAAAGTTGAAAAAATCCTATTGGCTGATGCAATCAGCCAATAGGATTGATCTTATATTTATAAAAAAACGTTGACCTGCCACTGCCTGCACTGATGTCATGTGAGTGTGACATGATGCTTTCCTAGTGTCTCTGACTACAGGGGTTAGTGTTTCTGTTTTACCCATTGGCGTTTATGTGTGTGTGTGTGTGTGTGTGTATATGTGTGTATGTATGTATGTATGTATGTGACTGTGTGTGTATTTATGCATGAATGTGTGTGTGTGTATGTTTGTAGAACCAGCAAATTGCAGACCTTGTAACTACAGCATCGGGGAGGGGGTAAACAGTTTTACTATACAGTACCACTATATACAGTATGGGGGGGCTGGACTAAGTCACAGACTACTGTGGTCACTTTATAAAGTACTGGGGTGGATAGGGTCAGGCCAGCCATCTCACTGGCAGATTACAGACTGTGTCACTGACTTACTATATACAGTACTGGTGGGTTAAACAGTGTCACTATATACAGTAATAGGGGGTCAGAACATCTCACAGACTGTGGGCACAGGGTAACCCCTTTTGCAGACATGTAATCTGATTCACATTTTTTTTCTGTGTTAAATGTTAAAAAAAAAAATGATATGTATCAAATTCACTTTTTGGGTGTGGGGGTGGGGGGGCCCTTCTAAGATTCTTGCACTTGGGCCCTGTGGTTTCTAGTTATGCCTCTGAGCTTTTCCCTTAGACTCTGTGCAAAGGGGTTAATTCAGAAGATCAGTGTCTATGAATAAGCGCCACTAGGGAGTGCGAAACGCGTCAAACTTTGTGCCTGTAGTCTGTCTGCTATATTTTTTTAGCTCATTATATTGGAAACAGGGAGCTCGACTATGAAGTCCATGGAAAGATGTGTCCAATGATACTCACCATTAGCAATAGGTTGAAGAAGACCCACAGGAAGACATCAAGGATTCTTATTCTGTGCACAAACTGAGCAGGAGGCAACATATGCAGCAACATTAGAACGAAGAGCTGGCCACCAGAATTGTAGAGTGACAGACCAAATAATTTGGTTCTTGCCTGGGTGACCTGCGGCTTTAGGATAGTGGTAAGTGTGCAAAAGTTTAGTTCGAAGATTCTCAGAAACAAAACACTTACCACTAGGTTTCTTAGGAGGTGCATTGGTTTGTGCAGCCAGGATCTCCTCCCCCAAGGGAGTAGTCAAATTAGTAGTATGGTAGCCAAAATATGGCCAGGAGGTTTAACTGGAGTAGGTACAGACTGCTCCTTGGACAGAGGTGAAAATCGTTGAGAGAGGGCGTCAGCCCTAACATTCTTACTACCAGGCAGGTAGGAGACCACATAATTAAACCGAGACAAAAATAGCGCCCATCTGGCCTGTCGGGGAGACAAATGTTTTGCTTCAGATAGATAAGTTAAATTCTTGTGGTCAGTAAGAATGAGCACTGGCACGCTAGTACCCTCAAGAAGATGCCTCCATTCCTTGAGTGCCGAAATTATGACCAGTAATTCCCTGTCACCAATTTCATAATTGCACTCCGCTGGAGACAATTTCTTAGAAAAGAAACCACACGGATGCAAGGAACCGTCAGCTGTAGGACGTTGAGACAAGAGGGCACCTACTCCAGTCTCAGTCGCATCGACCTCAAGAATGAAAGGCAGGACAGGGTTAGGATGAGCCAGAACTGGAGCAGCAGCAAAGGCAGTCTTAAGACTATCAACCTTAATGGCAGTAGGTGACCAATGGAGTGGATCATTCTCTTTACGGGTCATGTCTGTGATAGGTTTGACCAAGGAAAAAAGTAATAGTAATTGGCGAACCCCAAAAAACATTGAATAGACTGAAGACCAACTGGACGAGGACACTGCAGAACTGCAGATAACTTGTCAGGATCCATGGAGAACCCTGCAACGGAGATAACATAACCTAGGAAGGTTACTTGAGTCTGATGGAACATTTCTCGAGTTTACAAAACACCCGAAGAAGAACCTGTGTAACATCAGAACGATGAGCCTCAAGTGTGGGTAAGTGTATGAGGATGTCGTCTAAGTACACCACAACACACTGTTGCAACATATCTCGTAGGACATCATTAATAAATTCCTGGAAAACAGCAGGAGCATTACATAGGCCAAAGGGCATTACAAGATACTCATAATGCCCGCTCCTGGTGTTAAATGCTGTTTTCCATTCGTGGTCCTCCTTGATCCTAACAAGATTGTACGCTCCACTCAAATAAAGTTTAGTAAAGATCGTAGCTCCCTTGAGGCGGTCAAAGAGTTCCGTAGTGAGCAGAATATGGTAAGCATTCTTAATGGTAAGACAATTAAGACCCCTATAATGCATGGTCTTAACTTGCCACCCTTTTTCTTCACAAAGAAGAAGCCAGCCCCTGCAGGAGAGCAGGATTTGCGGATGATCCCCCGTGACAGAGCATTGGCAACATACTCCTCCATAGCACAATTCTCCGCCACAGACAGAGGGTAAACCCGGCCCTGAGGAGGAATGGCTCCGGGTTGCAGGTCTATGGCACAATCCTAAGACCAGTGAGGAGGCAACGTACTGACATGCACCTTGTCAAAAATGTATAGGAACTCTCGGTACTCCTCTGGAAATTGAGATACCAAAGACGTGCACAAGACTTTAACTGGTTTCCGAAGACAAGTGGAAATACATTGCAGAGACCACGACAAAATTTTGGACGTGTGCCAGTCGAGACTGGGATTGTGCTTTTGGAGCAAGGGATAACCCAGAATAACCAGAAAATGCAGGGAGTTTATCACCTGGAACTGGAGGGTTTCAAAATGGAGAGCCCCAACAGCCATGGATAACGGAGCAGTTTCGTGAGTAACGAGTGTGGGCTGAAAGGGCCTGCCATTAATGGCCTCAATAGCAAGTGGAACGGACCAAGGCAAAACAGGAATGGAGTGCTTTGATACAAAAGTCAACGGAGTCAACAAGAGCCTGGGTGACTATGGAGGAGTCCACCCAGGAAAGGACAACCGTGACCAAAGGTTTCTCCTTAAGCGGTTCTGGGGACAAGGATAAACCACCCAAGGTCTGCCCCCCGACAGGACCTTAGGTGTGAGCGTTTCCCGGCCGTGTAGGACAAGACGTGAAAAGGTGGCCCTGTAACCCATAATAGAGGCAGAGCCCCTCCCTCCTCCTCAGCAGTTCCTGGTGACTCAGGACCAGGAGGCATGGGAGGAGAGGGAGGCATGGGTGGGAACGAACACATAGGAGACAACAGAACAGGAGGCTTCCACAAGCGCTCCTTGAAAGAGGGCCTCTCACTTAGTCTGATGTAAATTAGGATAAAAAAAGACACCAATGCCTCGAGATCTTCTGGTAAATCTCTGGCAGCAACTTCATCTTTAATCGCATCAGAGAGCCCATGAAAGAAGGCGGCAACAAGGGCTTCATTGTTCCAACCTACCTCTGCGGCAAGCGTAGGGAACTCAATGGCATACTGAGCAACAGATCTTGTACCTTGCTGAATGGACATGAGTCGTTTAGCAGCAGAGGTGGAGCAAGCCGGAACGAGAGAGAGAGAGAAAGAGAGAGAGAGAGAAAGAGAGAGAAAGAGAGAGAGAGAAAGAGAGAGAAAGAGAAAGAGAGAGAGACAGAAAGAGAGAGAGAGAAAGAGAGAGAAAGAGAGAGAAAGAGAGAGAGAGAGAGAGAGAGAGAGAGAAAGAGAGAGAAAGAGAGAGAAAGAGAGAGAAAGAGAGAGAGAGAGAGAGAGAGAGAGAGAGAAAGAGAGAAAGAGAGAAAGAGAGAGAGAGAGAGAGAGAGATTTATTTAATTAATATTTAAGATTAGGGGGGTGTTAGGGTTAGTGTTAGACTTAGGTTTAGGGGTTAATAATTTTATTACAGTGGTGGCGGTGTAGTGGGGGCAGGATAGGGGTTAATAAATTTATTATAGGTGGCGACGGTGTAGGGGGGGCAGGATAGGGGTTAATAAATTTATTATAGGTGGCGACGGTGTAGGGGGGCAGGATAGGGGTTACTAGGTATAATGTAGGTGGCAGCGGTGTCCGGGAGCAGTGGTTTAGGGGTTAATACATTTATAAGACTTGCGGCGGGGTCTAGGAGCGGCGGTTTAGGGGTTAATACATTTATAAGACTTGCGGTTTAGGGGTTAGTAACTTTATTTAGTTGCGGGGGGCTCCGAGGGTGCCGGTATAGGGCGTAGAACAGTGCAGTTTAGTGTGAGTGCTTAGTGACAGGCTAGCAAGAAAGCTGTCAAACAGCCGAAGAGCAGCGAGAACGGCTTTTTGACAGCTTTATTTGATAACTTAGGCGTATTTTTTCAGGTCCGCGGCGGCGAAGGTAGGCGTGCTTAGGCGGGCGTATTGGGCCGGCGAAGGCAGGAAAGTTGACACGTTGATAACTACCCCCCTGTATGTCATTTAAGATCAATGTATGATGATATTAACTTCTTTGACAGTTCAGTTATAATTCTTCTTTTTCTACTATAATAATTCCCCTTGCACTGTACCTTTGTTGGATGTTAAAAGTTTGTTGGTTCTGTGAACTTATGTTGCGGCGTCCTGAGCAGTTGTAATCTTGTATTCGGGTGATCAAATTTTAAGTCACAGGTGATTCCCGGTCCAATGGGCTTAGATGGATGACGAGTGCGCGCACTTGCTGTTTTTTTCAAACAAACTTTAAAACGTTCCTTTTTCTTCTTTTTAGCACCTTTTGCTCCTACCGCTATTCCCCCAATTTACCTCTGTATATATTCTATATTACAGCAGGTTTAGTGGTTGCAGCGGTCCTGGGAGCTTGGTTTAGTGCAATGTGATTTGAGCTACTAGGATAGATCCACGCGTATCGGCTCTTCAGGGCCTTTATCAAGTAGTTTCAACACTCAGAAATGGACAAATTTTGGAGATATTGCGTAGGTGGTTGTGACAGGATGAAGAGAGCAATTGGATGTGGGGTATGAAGGACAGATTTGAGTCAAGTGTAACTCCTAGGCAGTGGACTTGGGTTGATGGGGAGATAGTGGTGTTACCAACAGTGATTGAAAGTTAGAAACTGGGGTAGTATTAGAGGGGGGGGGATTAGAAGGAGCTCAGTCTTGGACATGTTGATTTTTAGGTGGTGAGAGGCCATCCAAGAAGAAATGCCAGATAAGCAGACACTGATGTGAGAAAGGACATAAGGACAGAGTGCAGGGGTGGATAGGTAGATCTGAGTATTATCAGCATAGAGGTGATAGTTGAAGCCATAGCTACTGATAAGTTCACCCAGTGAGGATGTATAAATAGAGAAGAGTAGAGGACTCAGAACATGCCTTGAGGTACTCCAACAGACAAAGGCAATGGAGAGAAGGAGTCGGCAGCAAAGGATACAGAAAAGGACCTAGAGAGATAAGAGTGGATCCAGGAGAGGGCAGTGTCAGCGAGCCTAAGGGAGCTGAGAGTCCGTAGGAGAAGGGGATGGTCAATGGTGTTAAAGACAGCAGACAGGTCAAGTAAAATAAGTATTGAGTAGTGGCCCTTGTTTTTAGCAGAAAGAAGATCATTAGTAACCTTGGTGAGGGTGGGTTAGGTGACCGAAAACTAGTTTTTCCAGGATTTTTGAAGCTAGCGGAAGCAGTGATATGGGGCGGTAGTTTGCAGGAAAATTGGGGTTGAGGGAGGCTTTTTGAGGATGGGGGTGACTTTGCATGTTTGAAGGAAGATGGGAATGAACCGGTAGTAAGGTATAGGTTGAATATGTGAGTAAGAGATGGAGGGAGGGTAGAAGACAGAGAAGGTATTAGATGTGAAGGGATAGGGTCAAGTGGGCAGGTAGTGAGGTGTGAGGAAGACAATAGGAACTCACTTCATTCTCAGTGGTTGGGGGGAAGGTGCTGAGAGTGGTGGAGGGGGAGGCCGGGGTGGAGATGGAAGGTTGCAGTCTTGTGTTGGGATATTACTTCGGATGGTAAGTGTTTTGTTTAAAAAGAAGTCTGCCAGGTCTTAAGCACTAAAGGCAGATGAAGGGGGTGGTGCAGGTGGATAGAGGACAGAGTTGAGGAGTGAGTAGATATAAGAGAAGTAGGTTTGCTTGGCTAAGTAAAGGGCAGAGGAGTAAGAATAAAGAATGAACTTATAGTGGAGGAAATCTGGTTCAGAGTGGGATTTCCTCCAGGCACATTCAGCAGCATGGGAGCATTTTTGTAGGTAGCGTGTTTGCTTAGAGTGCCAGAGTTGGAGCTGACAATGTGGGGTTTTGCTTATTTGGGGAGGAGAAAAAGTGTCAAGTGCAGAGGAGAGAGTATTGTTATAGTGGGTGGTAAAGCCATCACTAAACCACTGATGACTTCTACTGGGATAATTTTTGCTAACACATTTTTTAAATTTGAAATGTAGAGTTTTATGTCCCTTTAGCTGTGTTTACATGTATATTAAACAGTAAAAGATTTAATGCAAAATTTTTCATTTTGTGTAGTTAAAAAACAAACTGACAGCTAGATTACGAGTTTTGCGTTATGTGTAAAAAAGCAGCGTTAAGCATCATAATGCTGCTTTTTTACTACCGCTGCTATTTTTTTACTACCGCTGCTATTACGAGTCTTGTAGGTACAGCTGTCCCGCACACCTTTTTGGCTGTACCGCAAATTAACTTTTGCAATTTTCGTAAAGTCTTTTTTCAATAGGACTTCCATTGCGCTGGTATTACAAGCTTTTTTTTAGGCCAAAAAGTGAGCGGTACAGTTTATTCCGCAAGATTCTTAACGCATTCTAAAGTCAGTAGTTATGAATTTTACACTACAAAGCTGTAGCATAAAACTCATAACTAAAGTGCTACAAAGTAGACTAACACCCATAAACTACCTATTAACCCCTAAAACGCTGCACTCCCGCCTCGCAAACACTAGTTAAATATTATAAACCCCTAATCTGCTGTCCCTAACATCACTGCCACCTACCTACATTTATTAACCCCTAATCTGCCGCCTAATCTGCCGCCCTCAACGTCACCGCCACAATACTATATTTATTAACCCCTAAACCTAAGTCTAACCCTAACCCTAGCACCCCCTAACTTAAATATAATTAAATTAAAATAAATCTAAATAAAACCTACTATTAATAACTAAATAATTCCTAATAGTTACATTGTATCTAGCTTAGGGTTTATTTTTATTTTACAGGCAAGTTTGTATTTATTTTAACTAAGTAGAATAGTTACTAAATAGTTATTAACTATTTAATAACTACCTAGCTAAAATAAATACAAATTTACCTGTAAAATAAAACCTAACCTAAGTTACACTAACACTACACTACAATTAAAAAAATTACCTAAATTAAATACAATTAACTAAATTAAATACAATTACCTAAATTACAAAAAACAAACACCAATGGTACTTAAAAGGGCCTTTTGTGGGGCATTGCTCCAAAGAAATCAGCTCTTTTACCTGTAAAAAAAAATACAAACAACCCCCCAACAGTAAAACCCACCACCCACACAACCAATCAACCAATAGGATTGAGCTTGCATTCTATTGGTTGTTTGGAACACCAATAGAATGCAAGCTCAATCCTATTGGCTGATTGGATCAGCCAATAGGATTGAAGTTCAATCCTATTGGCTGATTGCATCAGCCAATAGGAT
Organism: Bombina bombina; assembly: GCF_027579735.1. Lineage (NCBI taxonomy): Eukaryota > Metazoa > Chordata > Amphibia > Anura > Bombinatoridae > Bombina > Bombina bombina. Next base: position 247,309,562 of record NC_069500.1, read on the forward strand.
TTTTTCAACCTTAATTCCGATTGGCTGATAGAATTCTATCAGCCAATCGGAATCTAAGGGACGCCATCTTAGATGACGTCACTAAAAGGAACCTTCATTCATCTGGTAGTCGTTGGCAAAAGAGACTGCACCGCACCGGATGTCTTGAAGATGGTCCCGCTCCATGCCGGATGGATGAAGATAGAAGATGCCATCTGGATGAAGACTTCTGCTTGTCTGGAGGACCACTTCTCCCGGCTTGGATGAAGACTTCTCCCGGCTTCATTGAGGACTTCTTGACGCTTCGCTGAGGACTTCTCCCGGCTTCATTGAGGATGGATGTCGGCTCTTCAAAACTGTAAGTGGATCTTCAGGGATTAGTGTTAGGTTTTTTTAAGGGTTTATTGGGTGGGTTTTATTTTTAGGTTAGGGCTTTGGGCTGCAATAGAGCTAAATGCCCTTTTAAGGGCAATGCCCATCCAAATGCCCTTTTCAGGGCAATGGGGAGCTTAGGTTTTTTTATTTAGGGTTTTATTTGGGGGGTTGGTTGTGTGGGTGGTGGGTTTTACTGTTGGGGGGTTGTTTGTATTTTTTTACAGGTAAAAGAGCTGATTTCTTTGGGGCAATGCCCCGCAAAATGCCCTTTTAAGGACCATTGGTAATTTAGTTTAGGCTAGGGTTTTTTTTTATTTTTGGGGGGCTTTTTTATTTTGATAGGGCTATTAGATTAGGTTTAATTAGTTTAAATATCTTGTAATTTATTTTTTATTGTTTGTAATTTAGTGGGGGGGTTTGTAATTTAGGTAATTGTATTTAATTTAGTTAATTGTATTTAATTTAGGTAATTTATTTAATTGTAGTGTAGTGTTAGGTGTTAGTGTAACTTAGGTTAGGTTTTATTTTACAGGTAAATTTGTATTTATTTTTGCTAGGTAGTTATTAAATAGTTAATAACTATTTAGTAACTATTCTACCTAGTTAAAATAAATACAAACTTGCCTGTAAAATAAAAATAAACCCTAAGCTAGATACAATGTAACTATTATATTGTAGCTAGTTCAGGGTTTACTTTAAAGGTAAGTGTTTAGTTTTAAATAGGAATTATTTAGTTATTAATAGTAGGTTTTATTTACATTTATTTTAATTATATATAAGTTAGGGGGTTAGGGTTAGACTTAGGTTTAATAAATATAGTATAGTTGTGGCGACGTTGGGGGCGGCAGATTAGGAGTTAATAAATGTAAGTAGGTGGCGGCGATGTTAGGGACAGCAGATTAGGATTTGCGAGGCAGGAGTGGGGCGGTTTAGGGGTTAATACGTTTATTATAGTGGCGGCGTTGTCCGGAGCGGCAGATTAGGGGTCAATAAGAATAATGTAGGTGTCGGCGATGTCGAGGGCGGCAGATTAGGGGCTAATAAGTGTAAGATAAGGGGTGTTTAGACTCAGGGTTCATTTTAGGGTGTTAGGTGTAAACATAAATTTAGTTTTCCCATAGGAATCAATGGGGCTGCGTTACTGAGCTTTACGCTGCTTTATTGCAGTTGTTAGACTTTTTGTCAGCCGGCTCTCCTCATTGATGTCTATGGGGAAATCGTGCACGAGCACGTACAACCAGCTCACCGCTAACTTAAGCAGCGCCGGTATTGGAGTGCGGCATGGAGCTCAATTTTGCTCTACGCTCACTTCTTGCCTGTTAACACCGGGTTTAGGAAAACCTGTAATACCAGCGCTGTAGGTAAGTGAGCGGTGACAATAACGTGCAAGTTAGCAATGCACCCCTCTTACCGCAAAACTCGTAATCTGGCCATAACTTTGCAGCATACATTATTTATTGTGTCCCCTTTTCCTATACTTTAATTGTTGAACTTAAATGGATTTGAAACCACAACATTTTCTTTCATGATTTAAATAGAACATACAATTTTAAACAACTTTCCAATTTACTTCTATTATCAAATTTGTTTCATTCTCTTGTTATCCCTTGCTGAAGGAACAGCATTGCCCTACTGGCAGCGAGATGAACACAGCTTGTTAGCCAATGACAAGAGACAAATGTGTGCAGTCACCAATCAGCAGCTACCTCCCACTAGTATAGGATATGTGCGTTTTCTTTTTCAACAAGGGTTACCAAGAGAACGAATCACATTTGAAAATAGAAGTGAATTTAAAAGTGTCTTAAAATGACATGCTCTATCTGAATCAGTTTAATTTTGATAATATATCATTTTTGGTAAAGTCACGTGTCCGGTCTATACGGTGTACCTGTTTAGGGACTGCACAACACAGACAACTTGTTTAAGAACTAAAAGAAAAATGAAAATCGATTGGCTAGAACGAATACATGTTTTCTGATATTGTTGATTGCTATCGGATAAATGTTTTATTTTGAACAGTAAATAGCAACTTTTTGGTGTAAAAGTAACTATTTGTAAGCCGTTTCTGTTGAAGTGTGATACAATCAAAGATGACATAATTGATTCTAATTTATATTTTCTTAACAGCCACACTGCAACAAAAGGGATTGGATAACCCTGATGTAAACCAACTCAACACACAACTTGTTTGAAACTAGTTTTTTGTGTGCTCTTGAAAAAGGCTATACAATAGCTGAAACACGGAGAGCTTTTTTATTCTGTTTTTAAATAAACCTTTTAAGCTGTATCCTATGGATGTCCTGCTGATGATTAAAAAAATAAATGCAAATTTTCGTTTGAATCTTGTGAGTATATTCTAATTGCGCCTCCAAGCGTTTGAGGTTTCTGCACTATTGTGGATCTTTATTTCTTGAAGGTAGGAACGATTGGAAGAAACTGAAACATAGCGCCGCCAATCTTGCAAGAAATAATATAATTGTAAAGAATACATCTACATATTATTCTAAGACTAATCTTTGCTTTGAATACATCAATATATCTAGCATGTTTTCCTGTTTAATATCCCTTTATGCATTTTTAAGGCTATATGTTACTTTTTAATGTTTATAAAATTTGCAAGAAAACAAATCCCAAATGATTGCTTTTGTAAGTGAATCTCTACTCTGTGACTTTCATTCTGAGGATGATGAGTTGTGGTATAAATTAGCTACTGACCTTTGCTTACAATTTTGCGTTTCTCTTCTATAGTGATTTAATGGTGCTTCATGGACCACTCAGAGCAAGTCAATAAGCTATTAGTGTCATCATCACAATTGTGTTACAACAATGACCTAAATGTCTAGATTTCATCCATTATTAAAGAATTAGCAGTCTTGTTCTCATAGCTATCTGTAGAAAATGTTCAAAGAACATGCATTAAATCTCTGAAATTTGAAAAAGCTTTGACCAATAAATAAGCCATATTAATAAATGCATTCCTGATTCTGAACCTTGGTCAACAATTTTTAACTTTCTTTATTTGCAAGCAGGAGATTTGTGCAGAAAGGCACAGACATGAAAAAAAAAAGTAAAAAAAATAAAGATAAACAATTGCTGAAAATTTCCCCAGGGTCTAAAAGAAGAGAACTTCAGAGCTTCTGTTGCTTCCAAGTGACCTCTTGTAATGCTGAGGGCATATTGGGGTAGTTGTAATTATTGATTTGTATATAATGAACGACCTTGTAGACAGATCATATGAAAAATGTTTATTAATAAAAGAGGAAGAACAAGTTACCAAATATTTTGAAATATATTCCTAAAATGCCCAGTGCTTTATCAAAAGATTGCTACCATAATCAAACTCTCAGAGTATAAATTATGTGTGTGTCTAAATAAATAGACCTAATAAAACAGGAAAATTGATAGAAAAATGACAAATTTACAGTCTACCAAATAAATCGTCAGCCGAAAGTAGTAGTAGGTCTTAAAAATTCTTGGCTATGTTTCTTCTGTGACATATGCATGTACACATAGTAATAGATCATTTGCTTGGTATTAATTTGTCAACTCTGTTGCTGTTAATAGTGGATGGCTAAACATCACTTGGCAGCACAAAAATTAAGTAGCTCAAGGATTGAGTCAACTCCTAGGTAATAGAAAAATTTAAAACGTGTGCCCTCTAATTCCTCTGGTTGGTTAACCTATAAATAGAGGAGGAACCTCATTCTGAACCTTATGCTTTAGAACACAGTAAGGAAGAAGAAGAAGACCTTTTTGTTGATGGCAGAGGATAAATATTCAAAATACATCAGGGAAGATTAGTTGAAATAGTAGAGATCTTAAAGTACCTTTTATTAAGAGCAATTTCTTTAATGTAATTTTGTGGGTTAGGTGTTGCATGGGTAGTGGCAATGGGGGAGGGATCATGTAGGAAGGTAAGTTACTGCTGGGTGGGTCACATAAAGGGTTTGAATTTAGTGGTCAGGTTACCAAGTAGGGTTACATAGAGAAATTATTGCTGGGGGCAGTTTGTAATGGTGGAGTGGTGGGATCCGAGTTAGAAGGTTGTTCCCTTGTGGGTATGTTGAGGTTAGAGTTAATTATTGGGTGAAAAGATTAGGTCATTACTTATAGGGTATTTGTAGCAGGGAAGGTTGCAGTTGGGAATAATTGCACAATGAGAGTGATTAGGGAAAGTATTACATGCGTCAGTGATGTAGGAATATTGTGGTTAGGGTATTGTGGTTAGGGTTAACTGTGAGGCATGAAGATTGGTATATCATGGCTAGGGTTAATGTATAATGGTATTGTGGAGAGGTCATTTGTATTAAGGGTTGAATAATGGTTAGGGTTTAACTGGGTCATCAGTAAGTGACAGACCCTAGACTGAGGATTTAGATAAAGACAAGAGATAATGCAATGCGGAGAATTATTTATATTTCTTGCTCTGTATTGAGTTTTATGTACCTAATCACGGTTTTCCCATACTTAAACAGTTGTGTGACTCACTACTATGGCTCTTAAAGGAATATGAAAGCCCCCACAATTTAATTTGTGACTCAGATAGAGAATACAATTTTAAAAAAGTTTCCAATTTATTTCTATTATCAAATTTTCTTCATTCTCATGGTATTCTTTGTTGAAGAGATACCTAGGTAGGTGTTTGGAGTGGAATACATGGCAGGAAATAGTGCTGCCATCTAGTGCTCTTGCAAATGGATAACATTCTTGCAAAACTGCTGCCATATAGTGCTCCAAACAAATGCACTCTTGAGTTGTATTCAACAAAAAATACTAAGACAACAAAGAAAATGTCATAAGAGAAGTAAATTAGAAATGTGTTTAAAATTGCATGTTTTATCTGAATCATGAAAAAAACATTGGGGTTTCATGTCTCTTTAACCCATTATTGATAGTTCTAGTTGCAAAACTGTTGCTATAAATTGTTATCTAGGGGCAGAAAAGTGAGCGGTTAGAAAAAAATCTGTTACAGAAAACCTTATAAATATTTAAGCTTTGTTGCAAAAGTCATCTGTTAGATTAAAGTTTTCACTAGAAAATAATATATACATGAATAATTCTAACAGACTTAAGAAATAGACACCTTGAAAGTATATATATATATTTTTTTAAATTCTTTTTATTATAAGAGACAAACAGGACATGACATAGAATCAGGTATTACAGCATGTGGCATAGATAATGTAAGAGTATTTTCCACCATACTCCATTTTTCACTGTACATAAAATGTTCATGCGGATTGTCCAAGTCAGTCCATACAAAGAATGGTAGGAGCATAGGTTGTAGTCGCTGTGTCCTGCGATTTGATACTTTTAGCAAGATTTGCCCATGAAGTTTTGCATGCCATATCCGTCTCCATTTTTAGAATATAACATGTAACAGTTTAACCACAAACATAACATATTAACATTAAAACAAAAAGGAGAAGTGGGAAAGTCTGAGGGTCGAGAGGGGGAGAGAGAAGAGAAAAAAAAAAAAAGGGGGGGTTTGGACCCTGTTACCTAGAAAAGTATTTCCTCAGTTGGGTATCGGATCCCATTATGAATTTCCCCTTGATCCCTGAGAGATTGTTCAGTCACAGTATAATTAAGTTGAGGCATTACCTCGGACTGTAGAAATGGTCTCATAATCTGGCTTTTTAAGTCCATGTTGAAGGTATTGATAAGAGGGGACCACTTCCTCCAGAAGGGTCGCAGTCTTCGGGTCACATCTAGCCTTACGTCATATTGTTCTATGTATAGTTGTTTTATCAGTAACTGTTTGAATTGTGCTATTGTTGGAGATCCATCTTGCTAGGATACAGTGTCGTGCTAGTATAGTGCACATCGTGAGTAACCGCTGCTGCGGCTTGTGTGTGTCTCCCCACTTAAAAAGATATATCTCAGCTGTAGTGAACTCTATTTCAATGTCAAGTGTGATTTTTACCCAGTGTTGGAAGTGACCCCAAAAGCGCCTAATAATCGGACAAGCGAAGAAGTAATGTAGAAAAGAGGGGGCAGCACTACTGCACTTGATACACTGGTTGGGGTGTAGGTTGCTCCATTTTGCTAGTCTATTGGGAGTGATGTAATCTCTGTGTAATAGTCGAACCTGGGCCTCCCTGTGAGTGACTGCAAGTGTAGCTTGTTTCGTGCTGTCTAGACTATCTTTCAGGTCTTGTACTGAGATCGTGACGGGAATATCCGCAGCCAACCTTATCAACATGTTAGCTTGTATTAGGGTCTCGGACTGTTTCATTAGTTGTACATAAAAGTATGACAAGGAGAATCGTCCCACAAGGAACAGCGTCTGAGCAATGGCAAAGGGTGATTTGTCCCAAAAGCCGACATTTGATGACTGCAGAGACGCTATGTAGTGTCGCAGTTGAAGGTACGTGTAAAAGTGTTGGTTCGGGATATTATACTTCGCTTTTAGCTCCTGGAAGGAGCGTATTGTATGAAGTAGTGGGTCCAAGACGTCTCCCACAGTTTTGATACCGAGGGTTTCCCAAATGCGGAATGGCTCATGCTCATTTCCTGCTGAAAAGTCGGCATTCCCGCGAATGGGTATATGTCTCGGGGGGGGGACTGTCCTCTTTCAAGAGTTTATGGATCAGATGCCACGCTTTCAGTGGGTCGCGATATAACACACTGTTAGTGATTAGTGATGGTAGGGTCGAAAATTTTGCATAGGGGAGGTAGGCCAGTGCCAGGGGGGCAACTTTTGCTTCTTCCAGTATCGCATCACTAAAATGCTTCGTGTTTAGTTGCCAGTCGGTGACTATCCTGGCCAGAGCTGCCCAGTTATATAGTTTGAGATTTGGCAGACCCAATCCTCCCTCTGAGTATGGAAGATGTAACTTAACCGCCGCTATCCGGGGTTTGCCTCCCCTCCAAATGAAATGTGATATGGCACCTGAAAGCAGCCGTAGATTCTTTTTTGTCATTAGAAATGGTAGCATAAGCAATGGGTATAGGATTTTGGGTAGGATTGTCATTTTAATTAGACTAATCCGGCCTGATAGGCCCAAAGGGAGATTGGCCCAATTTGTCAATTGAGAGACTAGCTCTGAGCACTTATGGGCTATGTTAAGCTCATACATCTTAGCTGGGTCTCTGTGAAGTTTGATGCCCAGATAGGTAAGGCCTTCTGGGGCCTCTACAAATGGGTAGTCTTGTGTTGAGTTCTGGTGTCTATGTAACCACAGTACCTCAGATTTTGAGGTGTTTATCTGATATCCCGAGAAGGTGCCGAAGTCTGCGATCATGCGCAATATACGTGGCATATGGACAGAGGGAGTGTCCACAAACAGCAACATGTCATCGGCGTACAACACTAGGTGCAGGGGAACCCCCTCCACCGTAATCCCTGGGAAGAGCTGCCGTAGTTTCAGCGCAAGGGGTTCCAGCGCTAAGTTAAATAGCAGCGGCGAGAGGGGGCAACCCTGCCTGGTGCCCCGCTGCAATTTGAAATCAGGAGAAAACAGTCCATTGACAATGACCCGTGCCACTGGATGATGGTACATTTTACCTATGACCTCTAAGAATGGGCCCCTGAAACCGAACCTCCGCATGGTGTCCAGCAAATGAGGCCACTCCACCTGATCGAAGGCGTTCTCTGCATCCAAGGATAGCAGGAAGGCCTCCGAGGTGTCCCCCCCCTCTCCTGTCCCCTTGTCCAGTACTGCTCTATTACCTGCATGACCCTGCGGAGATTCACCACGGACGAGCGTTTAAAAACGAAGCCCGTTTGGTCCGGGTGTACCAGGTCTGGAAGGATCACCTTCAGTCTGTTGGCCAAGATTTTCATAAACAGCTTGTAATCTGTGTTCAACAGGGAAATTGGTCTGTAGGACTCTGGTCTTGAGCAGTCTTTACCTGGCTTGGGGATCAACGTAATATGTGCCGAAGTAAAATTGTTAGAGGGGGAGGTTTCTGTCTGAAGGAAGGCATTATATAGCCTGGTCAGTGTGGATGTGATCTGGGGTTGTAGGGACTTATAAAATTCGGCCGGGAGGCCTGGTGCCTTTCCCACTGGCAAGGACCTCAGGGTGAAGGTGAGTTCCTCGACAGTCACCGGGCCATTTAGACTGTCAATTTGAGTCTGTGCCAAAATTGTGTCTGGACCCCATCTGGGGCCACGGCTTGTTGGGTGTAGAGTTTTGCATAGTATTGTGCAAAGCACTGTGCTATGTCAACTGATTTTGTGTGGGTTAGGCCCTGCGCTCTGATTGCTGTTATGTTAGCCCTTGCTGTCTGGGGTTTTGATAGGGTAGCCAGCATCCTGCCTGCCCTCCCACCAAATCTGTAGAATTTACCTGCCGTCTTTAATAGCCCTGAGGTAGTTTGTTGCCTCATGAATGACTCAAGCTCTGCCTTTGCCGCTAGGTAGGTCTCATAGGTTGTTTTTGTTTTAGCTTGTAAATAGGCTTGATAAGCCTGTCCCAGCTGCTTTTGTAGGCTCTTACATTTATATTGTGTCTTGTGTTTCAGTTTGGAGACATATGAGATTATGGAACCGGCAAAAACTGTTTTCGCCATTTCCCAGAGAAGTTGGGTGTCGTCTGCGTGCGCTGCGTTGTCAGTGAGAAAGTCCGTCCATGTATGTTGTAGATACTTCACAAATGCCTCTGAGGTGGTCAAGTAAGTTGGAAATCTAAGAGTGTTCCTATTGGAGGGTGTTCTCTGGGATCCCAGGGCAATCTCTACTGGTGCATGGTCTGAGATTAAGATGTTGTGTATCTTGCAATGATGTACCTGTGTGGTTAGTTCCCCAGTAATCATAAATAGATCGATTCTGGACAGGGTATGCTTGGCTTTAGATAAACAGGTGTATTCTTTTCCTTCTGGGTTCAATAGTCTCCAGATGTCACAGACCCCTAAATCTGCTTCTAGCATGCTAAAGATTTTTGTTTCGTATCTGGCCTGATAGTTTGTTTTTGGGTCTCTGACAGAGTGAGATGCTAACCAGTGTCTATCCAAAACATGTGTGGGCGAGATATTAAAGTCTCCGCCAATTATCAGGGACGAACCCATGTGCGGAGCTAAGTGTCGAATTAAATCTGACCAGAAGCCTGTTGTTCTGTGGTTGGGGGCATATAGGTTGCAGAATGTATATTTCACAGAATTTACCGTTGCCTGTACTATCATAAATCGTCCTTCCCTGTCCAGGTAGGTGTTATCTACTGTCGCTGTTACCTTTTTCCCAAATACAATGGCTAAACCCCGGCGTGCACTAGTGTAAGATAAGAAGACTACCTGTCCCACCCAGTCCCTTTGTAGTTTTTGATGTTCTGAGTCTGTCAAATGTGTCTCCTGCAATAGGGCTATGTCCGTTCCCAGTTTCCTGAGATGGGTGAGAATTGATTTGCGCTTTATGGGCGAGTGGATGCCACCCACGTTCCAGGTCACTATCTTAAGCGACATTCTCAGTTACAGGGGATTATAGCTGGTAAGGGAGGAGAAAAAAAAAAAAGGGAGGGAGGGAGGGGAAGAGAGGGGAGACGGGGAGAGACATTAGGCGGGTGAGAGAGAGCCCAGTGGGATCTGGACGTAAAAAAAGACAAGGAAGGAAGAAAACAGGAGGAAGAGCATAAAGTATACAGCATTCTGGACCTTCAATAATGACACATATATTTGATAGACATAAGCTTGCACTTATCTTTGCATATACATAATTAAGCTCTACATTTATTGCATGCTCAGACAGAGCCGGGACTATAAGTATGTAGATTCTCATCCCGATCATAAGCAGCTGTTCGAGGCCCCTATCCTTAGGAGAGGTAGATACTGCTGGGGAATATAGGCGTGTGTGATTCCCTGAGTTAGGCATAGGAGGGGTGCCCCGAGGAGTAGGCTGGTAAAACATCCCAGCAATATTTAACTTGCCCTGGTAGTATATATATGTGTGAGTGACCTCCGTGGAGTTGACAATAATAGGGGCGTAGGTAAGAGGGGCATTCCTCTTGAGAGGGGGTGGTTCTGTTACCAGACTAAGGCGGAGTGGGTCTAAGTAAGCACTATGCTCTGAGGGTCCTCTGTTATCTCTGTGGCAACTGAAGGTCCCCTCTAGATTACAACATCTTTGATTTCTATCACTTTCAGGCTGGGTATTTAAGTCATCATCTACCTGTGCCTCATAGTAGCTATCAGCATATTTTATCAGAGAGCTCGGGCATGTACGTGCATGGTGACTCATATTGTAAGATTTAACATTGTCAAAACCAGAATAAAGCAAATCACATTGTAATCCCCCCCTTCCCAAATAAGGTGTCAGTAGTATTAACCCGTTGTTATGACACAATAAGAATTTAAAACATGTTAGAGATAAACAATAGAACAACAACAACAAAAAAAGAAACAAATAGAACAAAAAAAACTTATAGGAGGTATCACTATTCAACATAACCCTAGAGGCATTGTCCTGCCTCCCTGTGAAGTCCATCGACCCCTTGGGGTAAAAGTCTCTTCCAGTCCAGGAAAAGGCCAAGCAACAAAGAGATTCAGCCATCCTTTACTTTTGAGGCTTAAAAACAAAGCAAGGAGGAGAAAACAACAGAGGAAGCATCCTCCTAATAGGAGCTTGTTATTTTCAGGTTGGAGGGTGCTGATTTTCCGTAGCCAGGTAGCTTCTCACCGCTTGTGGTGAATGGAAGAATTTTACACCATATGGTGTTTGTAGACGAAGTTTCGCCGGAAAAAGCAGTGCTACTTGGCGTCCCTGTTCATGTAGTTGGGAGCAGAGCGGGGCAAATTCTTTCCTCTGTCTAGAGACCTCCAGTGAGAAGTCCTGGAAGAGGAGCAGCTTTGAGCCTTCGTATATTAGCTCTTTATGTGAACGGTAGGCTCTCAGGATCTTTAATTTTTCTTGGAAATTTAGGCACTTGAATATTACCTGTCTAGGTTTGGCTCCTGCTTGATCCCCTGCCCTTTCCGGGCCCACTCGGTGTGCTTGCTCTACATCAATTGGTAGAATGTCAGGATGTATGCCCAGCAGCCTGGGGAGCTTCAGTGCTGTGAATTTGAGTAGGTCTTTGCCCCTAATGGATTCTGGGACTCCTACGATACGTAAATTGTTGCGGCGACTTCTGTTCTCCAGATCATCTATGCGATCCTGGAGCACTTGTGTTTTCTTTACTAATTGCTTGACTGTGGTATCTGTGGCAAATTGCCTGTCTTCCGCATCGGAGATGCGGGTTTCAGCTGCAGTTAAGCGTGAAGAAAATTGGCGTACCTCGCTTGTTAGCGTGTCAACCCCTGTTTGCAGAGAATCCATCTTTGGGAGAAAGAAGGATTTTAATTCTTGCAAGAGAGCAGAGTGTGAGGCTGGATCTGAGGCCCCCGCTTGGTCTGGTAAAGCTGAGCCCTCTGCCTGAGTGTCTGATAAGTGTTTCAGTCTCTTTTCACTGGTCTTTGATCTGTGAGACATGTCAGGTTTATTGGAGGGAGAGAGTTTATGAAAGTATTTGTCCACTTTCATTAGAGTGGGGTGTGGGGTCTTCTGTGTGTGTAGGGCAGTTAAGCGTTATGGTGCAATATTCAAGCAGACGCTAGCCTCTGCGTTGTGCCCCAAGAGGATGCCTTAGTCTTGGGGGGTAGAGATGTTCAGTCTGACACCCTTTTACTGTTGCGTAGTTTCTGTACAGCTGTTGGAATGGTGTGTGCTGCCTTGCTATATCCTGATGCAGTTGAAGGAGGTATAGACAGGATCAGGTATAAGTGTGTCTATTGATGTATGTGATTGGCGCTTGATGAAATGAGGAAAATATCCACCACTGTTGTGGGGTGGGAGGACACAGAGGGATCTTTAATGTGATTCTGGGCTATGCAAGCACCTGTTGATATACAAACAACGATTTTCACTTTCTAGAATAGCGTGGCGCAGTTAGGGCAGACTGCAAGTTGGGGCCACAATGTAATAAGATAAAAGAAAAACGTTCCCTGTGCAGTGTTCAATAAACTCTCACTTTGCTCACTTCTCTTGAACCAGTCCTGATACACTATTGTCCCCAGAGAGCAAAGAGAAACAGTAGGTTGTCTGCGCAGTTATCACTTAACTGTGGTGTGTTTTCGTTGGCTGCGTGTCCCCTGTCCTTTCCCCACCTCACCATCCACTGCCGTCCTTCCACACAAAGCTAACGTTCGCAACTTTCATGAGCGTTACTCACTATTGCCCACAATATGGAGTGTATCGGGCGTTTTGTGACACTTCTTCTTTGCGCCCCTTTACTCCCTCCACGCCTGTGACTGAGGCCGGGTAGGATCCAAGATGGCGTTGGTAGTGTGTGAATTCCTCTTACGATCAATGGCCTCCAGGAGCCGGAGCTGATGGAATATGCTCCGCGCACTTTAGTAGACGGCTGGCACTGTGCGATGGTCACTAGTCCAGCAAGTCTGTCATGCGGGGCCCAGCAGAAAATTGTCAGATTTTAGGGGTATTTGCGATCCGACCAGCGGAGCTCTGTTAGGACACGTCTGCACCTTTGGCCCGCCCACCGGAAGTCTCGAAAGTATATATTTTAAGTAAAGTGAAATGTGTTTAGGTATCAGAATTGTAATGAGAATTGTAAATACTCCTTGTATTTTTCATTGCTTCTTTTTTTTTTTTTTATTACATTTTGAAAAAGCTTTATTAAAATATAGCAGACAGTATAAACATGTTACAGTGGGGGTGGAGCTAGGCCACGCAGGCGGATGGCCGCACTTTTGTAGAGCTCCAAGTCCTAGAGGTAAAGCAACTCATAATTATGCTATAGGAGACCCTTAAAACCCTAACCTGAGCAGAGGGGAAATGGTGGCAGTGATTTCACAAACCTTTTACTTCTGTGGGACGAAAACTGAGACCACCCTGGAGACCTGAACTGCCATTGTATACTGGAGCCTATGCGGCACGGCTGTACCCGGGATTTGCAGAAGAAAAGGGCACTCAGCCAAAAGCAGTACTCGCCGAAGCTGATATACAGTTTGATCCAGGTCAGATGTGTGGCGACGTATGCGACTAGCACCGTGCTGGTTCTACCGACGCCTGTACTCACGTCAGCTCCGGAGGGTATCAGACAGTGTGGTATGGCAGTCCCAAATAGTTGCTGATCTGGGGGTAATAGGCATGAAACGACTCGGGGAGTTCTGTTGGAGGTAGAGGCCTATATTCCCGGTCTGCTGGTTCCGGTCCTGGGCTGACGCAGCTAAGAAACGCTGAATTAACGGCCTAGTCCGCCTGCTCTATCAACACATAATATAGGGAGGTGTGCCCATCTCTAACAGACCTCAGCATTAACAGCCACACTCTTGCGGGGGATAGCTATAAACAACACAACAATAAAATCTAGCCCTAGCAGATAATGAATGCCTAATAAAAGGCAGAATAAAAAGGATAAAGGAACCCCCTTAAAACCACTTAGTAAATACTTAAAGCCCCTAGAGCAGCCAGCTCAACAAGACAAGGGGAATATGGATACCAACCACCAATCGGACACCACACTCACAGCCCCCATAAAGGTACAAAAGCAACCTTATATAACTAAGAGTGACCTGCAGCATCTCTCTTCAAAGGAAGATATACAGAACGTACTGCAAGAGATGCGCAGCTTATTCCAAGACCTCTATAACGATATCAGAAATCTGGAGAGTAGGGTAGCTGTAGTGGAGGAGGACCAGACCGTAGCGGACACCTCCATACAAAGCAACACAGTAGGGCTGCAGCAACAATTGTTAACTATACAGTCCCTGTCAGAAAAGTTAGAGGACTTAGATAATAGGGGGCGCCGGAATAACCTCAGGGTGAGGGTTGTTCCAGAATCTGTATACCCCCCTGCTATCGAATATACCTGCAGAGCCTATTCCGCATGATAAAGGGAACACCAACCTCTGCTGAAATTACTATGGAATGGGCCCATAGGGCATTGAGGGCCAACCCCCCCCTAAGGCTCCTCCACAAGACATAATCATCAAGTTCCTTAATTTCAAGGACAAAGAAGTACTACTAAGATGTGTGTGGGCCAAAAACCCCATACACCATGTAGGCAATGAAATACAGCTATTCTCTGATCTGTCACCTGCCACCCTGCAGAAGAGGCGCGAATTAGCACACATTACATCACAATTGAGAGACCACAAAATCCAGTACTGTTGGGGGTTCCCAGTCACTCTGATTGTCACCCACAACAACAAGACTTTAACCTACAAACCAGGGACAGATCTCCAAACCTTTTTAAAGGAACTAGCTGCTGGGCGGGACCAACCCCACAACAAAGACTCTTCTACTGCGGATCTCCTGCATAACTGTAGTGAAGTCTCAGAAATTCGGCGAATCAGTGGGCCCTCTATGATATGGAACAGATCCCCTGAATGGCCCTGATTCATCTCCTTTTCCATGGGATAGCATGGAAGCATCCTCCAGACAGATACTTTCTAGGGGATTTCATACTCTAATACCAACCAGTAGTCATTGACTAAGATCGGGAATCCTGATCACGGAGGCGGTCCATGAGTTGGGGTCACTGCGGGACTATACCCTGGACATCATATAGGTTAACTCAAGAGTCTTGACAGAGCGTGAAGTGGCTCACTAAGTTGTATGTTGAACGTTCATTTTTCATATGTTTTAATGTTTAGGAATTTTGCGAAGATAATCACAGCACTGCTCCACTTTCTCAGGTAAAGATTTATATATGATATATATTACACAATAGGATGTAAACCTACTTGTATTAACCATTGTATGTTATGGGCCGTCTGGCTCCGCTATAATTTTGTAGTGATGAACCCCTTATATCCCCTTAATCTCTGTTTCTATAATTAGGCACTACACGACCCACTTAAAATATTAGCCAGCCCCGGGGGCGGAGCCTACACTCAATGCGGCAAGACATGTCTCCATGAAGCTCTGTGAGCCTGAAACTAGTTATAAGAGTTTTTCACAGTTAAACTTGATATTTCTTATACTGAAGCAGCTCTTTATTATTGTTGATAGTTATACTCTAAGAGTTGATATCCTGACAGAGCTCATGCCTATGTTTGTTGAGGCAGCTACGTGACAAGTTTCTTCTCAAAACTGGAAGCCATTTTAACAAGTTTCTATCTACGCAGTGAGTTTTGATATAGAAGGAGCTCCTATATGGCTAGTGGAGCGTAGGACTGGGGCTGCCGTATCATTACCCCCCCCCGAACTCCGGGGTTACGATATCCTAGAATAGGATAACAAGTGCAATCTTTCTTTAAAAAAGAAGGAACCATCTACTCTAATAAGGCATCTAACAACAGTTTTCTTAGCGATACATTGAACTTGACACTGAGAATGGAGGCACTTGATAGATGGGAGCAGCAGATCACCCAGCTCATAGGTGATCATTTTAGAAGCCTGGAAGAAGAGTTGTGCAAGCTCCTTTCAGTCTCGCAATCTTTTGCAGACATCCCTTTGACGACTACAGACCGATTCAGATAGGAACTTCATAGCAGATGTATACCCTTAACGGCAGACTCAGCCGGTTTAGAGAACTCTCAATTTTCTGCTCAGAAGAGCTGCATGAGGGTTGCCTCTGTAAGCTCTTCCCTTACTCCAATAACCCAATTAGAGGGACCTTTGCTGACCGGAGCTCTGCCTGACATTGAAGCACCAGCGCTACCCGCTAACCACCTACAGCTAGAGCTTGATTCTGCAAGGGGCACGGAGACTCTCCCTGATCCACTATGGGACAAGTTATCACTGTCGGAACGCCGTGGGGCAGTCAAGTTTGCTACAGAGAGGTTTACCTACTTTAGACCCCCAATACCGGATCCTTTATATTTGCTTGATGGAGCCCCCTATGTTTGCTCATTCCTCACCTCTGTCATAAATGGAGACAGGCGGGAGGAAGAGCCTTCTCCGGTGTGCCAGAGATCGTTGAGGACGGAGCGTTTGCTGAAGCTGGAGAGGAGCGGTTTCTTGGAGAGCCTATTGGTTTTAAAGGTGACCGCTCTCACAGGGCCTGTGCTCTCTCTGCACTGTCTACCTACATTGCAACCCCTGCACATTCATCTGGGAGTCGACTGGACTTGAAGGCCATTTGAGATGATCTTTAGGGACGGGAGCTACAGGACACCGCTTTGACGGTGATGTAAATATACTGATGCTTGTTTATATCCCTTGTGCTGCGTGACAATGTCCCCTTTAGTTAATGCTAACATTCAAGTGATTGTGATGTGCGGCCTCACTCCTCCCATGAAGTGCACATACAACCGTAAGACTATATTTGATCTGTTTAATTTTGTTTTCCTTCAACGGTTGCTTTACTATATAACAGTTAACTATGTTTTTCATTTTGAGTGACGTCTCTCTGTTTATGCACTTCAATGCCACTAACGCGATGTGCTTAGTGTTAGTAATGTGCTTTCCAAAGTGTGAACTGTATATGTTCTGTACCCTTCGTGCCCTATCTATGGCTCATTAGATTTGTCATAATATTCCCTAATGCTGGTGACGGTTAAATAAGGGAACACCCCACCATAGGGTTACCAGTTTTTTAGATCCTCACATTTGATTTATAATTTCCACACATATAGATCTATTCCAGATGGGCTTTTGCAGGCCTATGTATATATATATATATGTATATATATATATATATGTGTGTGTGTGTATATATATATGTGTATGTAGCCTATAATAGCACCAGAGCACTGAGAATCGCTATTGCAAATGTATTTGTGCCGTTAAACGCTATTAATGTTATGTGCTTAATGTTATACACATGCTTCTTAAACTAAGTTACACTTTAGTTCTAAGGACTAGAGTCATACCACCTAAGAATTAATACTTGCTGAGGTTTGGGAGAGTGTATTGGGGCTAAGCTCCCTTTCCAGGTATATATGCAGATTGTATATGAACTTAAAAGGTAGTTGGTAATATTTCTTCTTATCTAGTGGGTGGGCCGTCGGCAGCCGGGATGGCTCACCCTCACCTATACTTAGCCCTTACCAACATCATTTGCTAGTAGATGCTTATCTAACATGTTATTCCTCCCCCCCTTAGCTCATTGATAATTAGCTTCATTGTTGGTGACTCTTAGTTTCACAGCTTATCATTAACTTTATATATATTCATGTTATAATAGGCAATGTGCTATACCTTTATTTATTACTCTATTCGCTTTTTTTTTTTTTTAGTGATGGTTCGTATATCAGCGTATTTGTTAATAATTGCTAATGGGCCCACAAGTGGTCCTTTTTTGTTTGTTTTTTTTTTCCTCCTATGTCTTATCCCTAGGTCCCCCATCTTAAATATTTCTAATGGTCTACAGTCCAAAAGTGTCTGTCATGTTTCTAAAAGGGGAAAATTAGTATTTGTTATCTAGACTTTGTATACAAAGGGATTATTGTATAGTATAAAATGAGGTCTCCAACATATATTCATATTTGTTCTTATGTACATGAATATTGTGTGTTCCCAAGATTAGTATATCATACTCTACTTCTATGCTGTTGCATGTATAGCATTGTAGGACATTCTTGTTATTTATGTATGTGAAAGTTTAACCTCAATAAAAATCATAAAAAAAAAAAAAAAATATTAGCCAGCCCCTGTAGGTGATGATCAATTTTGGCAGGAATCTGGGGGAGAGCCTTGGTTGGGCCCTGTGTTGGGCACTATAAAGTTCCCTTAAGGTACATTAGTCAAAAATGGCCTAGTAACCCTTAAAGAGCGCTGGCATGCCGACATCTATACACCCAGAAGACAAGGAGCTTCACGGCTGCCCTACACTGCTTCCCTACTCCTCCAGGTTAAATATAATGATAACAGAAGCCCCCAGCCCCTATAGACATGGCCTGTTTAGGAGCATAAATAAGAACTGTGAGGGGAAGTCCTGACCTTGAATGGTATACTTATGGTTGCCCATAGCCAGACATCTTATATAGCTGTTACCCACACACGGAGCATTTAAATTACTATTGGATCCTTCATGACCCGCGTTGGTGGCCTAGACAGTACCCCCCACAGATGGCACAGTGCCGATCCCCACCACTAAACCCTGTTTCACTGTTACTGCAAACTCCCCACCCCTTCACCTAGTTATATCATTCCAATTACCATCAATTTCATTTTTCTTGGGTCTCTTGCATTACCCACACCCCCAAGGCCATTTTCTATCAACCCTTGGGACAGTTATATTTGATTGAGTTGCAACTCATCATGGATTACTACCCTACTTGCTCTGTGAAGACTTTTCTGGGCTGGGTTGGAATTGTTTAGGAATTAACGTGTTCAATATTTACTACTACACCAGCACATTTAGCCAGTTATTTTATAATAATTTGTTCGCTTTGTGCGACTTTATTGAGTTTTAATCTTTTTTTTTTCCCCTACCTTTCTCCCCCCTCCTAGGCAACATGGATACCCAATAGAGTAGATTTCAAACACATAGTCTCACCATTACCACAATCAATGCACAGGGCTTAACTAGTCCGGGCAAAAGGTCCATAGCATTTTGTGACCTCAAAAATCTACATAGCCATATCCTTTTCCTCCAGGATACCCATTTTCAAAAGGGAAGGGAACCTCACTGAATGAATACACAATACACTGCAGCATACTTTGCCTCAGGTATCTCAAAAAGGTGTGGGGTGCGTGTCCTGATTCCTCATTCAGTACCCTTCCAGCTCAGTCATGTAGTAAAAGATTCGGAGGGGTAATATATAGTGTTGGTTGGTACATTATACGACCATCCAATAACATTATCGACAATATACGCACCAAACACCAACCAACACCTATTTCTCAAACGCTTCTCTAAAACCCTACTTGACCATGCAAAGGGCCCCGTCTTTTTGACAGGAGATCTTAACGTCCCCTTGGAACCTCAGTTCGACACCTCTAATGGTGCCTCTAGCATCCCTAGTAGGATACTTAAATCTCTCAAAGCAACGCTTACTGACTTGGCCCTCCATGATGCATGGTGAACCCTACACCCAGAATCTAAGGATTATACATACTACTCACCCCCTTGTAACAAATACTACTGTATTGATTATAAATTTGCGGACACGGTAGGCCTGGACATGGTTAGCAACTGCAAAATTGGACACATAACATGGTCTGACCATGCCCCGGTCACCTGCGAAGTACAGTGGCCTGATATCCAACCCACGACATATCTTTGGAGACTGGACAACTCCCTCCTAGACAAACCCCTTATTAAGACCAAATTACAAAAATCACTGACTGATTACTTCACACTCAACACCCCTGAACAAACCTCCCTTTCTAACACGTGGGAAGCCCACAAGGTTGTCATACGTGGGGAGTTCCTTAAGCATGCAGCAAGATTACGCAAACAATATAGAGCCAAACACAAGTCCTTATTGGACACGATCACCGCTTTAGAAGCCCAACACAAACAACACCCATCAGACATAAATATTGGGAAGAATCTCTCGCAAGCTAGATCAGAACTTAAACAACATCTAGCAGATGCTTACCAATGTAAGATGCTGTCAATTAGACAGCAATACTACGAAGGAGGAAATAAACATGGGAAGATATTGGCACGATCCCTATGTAGAGAGAAGCTTCGGTCGCACATACACTATGTAACAAACAAAGATGGCATCAAACTAAAGGGTAACAAACAGATAACTAACACCTTCAATGCATACTACACCGCTTTATATAACATCAACACGGAAGCTAGCACACAAGCAATACCACCAGATAAACAAATAGCCATAGACAAGTATCTGTCGACCCTAAACCTGCCACGTCTTAATGAAGCAGACTCGGCTAAACTAGATTCACCAATATCCCTAGAGGAAATATCCCAGGCAATCAAAGGAATCCCAAATGGGAAGTGCCCTGGCCCGGACGGTCTTACAACCAAATACTACAAGACTTTTCTTGGCCTTCTTGCCCCAACACTGCTCCAATTAGTTAACGACTTAACCAACAACCCCCAACTCTCTAGCTCAATGCTGGAGGCTTATATATCGGTAATTCCCAAACCGGGTAAGGCCCCTACTACCCCGGGAAATTTTAGACCTTTCTCGTTGTTGAACACAGATGTAAAAGCAAAGGTCCTCTCCTTGGGCATCTCCCAGACCTTGTCTCGGTCGACCAGGTAGGTTTTGTCCCAGGGAGAGAGGCAAGGGACAACACCTGCAAAGTCCTCCAATTGATACAGTACACCCGGGTTGAGTCCCTTTTGCACTATTTTCCAAGGACCCAGAGAAGGCCTTCGACTGCGTCGACTGGCTTTTTCTGCGTCAGGTGATGAGGGCCATGAATTTCGGGAATTCCGTTATCAATATGACATTCTCCTTGTACTCTAATCCAAACACACACGTGAGGGTGAATGGAACCCTCTTGGACACATTCAAAATAACAAACGGCACAAGACAGGGGTGTCCCCTTTCCCCGCTTTTGTTTGCTCTCTCGATAGAAGCCCTGGTCCAAAAAATAAGAAACAATCCCAATATAACTGGGATTAATTTGAGGGGGACTGAGTATAAACAAGACCTTTATGCAGATGACATCCTGTTTACCCTAACCAATGTAGATGTCTCTGTGCCGAAACTTCTCGGGAAAATAGAGGAGTATGACCTCCTCTCAAACTTTCATCTTAATCTCTCAAAGTTGGAAATATTAAATATCACACACACCCCAGACCCAAATTCAGGCCCTGCAAGAGGCCCACAAAATACCCATAGCAAATACACAATTAAAATACCTGGGTGTCTTCCTCACCAAAAACCCCCAAGACCTCTACAAGCACAATTATCTAAAACTAAAAGAGGAAATAGTAAAAGACCTCTCCTCGTGGAAGAACAAGCCCTTGTCTTGGCTGGGCAAGATCGGGGTGATTAAGATAAATATCCTTCCGCACCTTTTATATATCCTGCAAGAACTCACGATCACTCTCCGCGGAGACTTTATCCCACAGATGCAAACAACGCTTGAACAGTTTATCTGGTCAGGAACTAAACAACGAGTCCCAAGACAAACACTTTATTTGCCACGAGATAAAGGGGGTTGGGTTTCCCTGAGTTAGCAACATACAGACGGGCAATACTCTTACAAAGCCTCACAGAATGGGCTCACAATTCGGCACACAAAGCCTGGGTGTGCCTGGAAGTCAGATCTTTAAGTTAAATAACATGGGTGCACTAGCATGGACGCCATCCTCTCAGCGCCCTAGGGCACTAGATAAATATTCACTGACAGCGGAGGTGTTCAGGTAGTGGGACAGGACTGTAAACACCAGCACACACCTCAGATACTCCCCTCTCTTACCTATTATAGAAATTCCAGACCTCCCATACTCCTCTATGGGAATGCGCCTGAGTTAACCTTACAGCCTACCCAATGGCTCATTGCACTCTGAAATTGACAAGAGGAAACTGTGTTCACAACAAAAAATGATAGAGAAATATGGTAACATATTTTCTTCCTGGATGAGATATAATCAACTCTTAACTTTGCAAGGGAGCTCACCACCTTCGAACATCTGTGCACATCCGACAAACCATTAAGACACTTAATATCCCTGGTTTATAAATTGTTACTCATGCCCCCAGACACACATCTGCCCACCTATATCTTAGCTTGGAACAGAGACCTTAATAAGGATATAGACCTTGATGCCTGGAATAGGTCCTTTAAATTATCTAAACGCTCATCAATCTCCGCCTCTGTTCAAGAAATTCACCTAAAATTAACTTGTAGATGGTATCTAAAGCCGTCACGGCTACACAGATGCTTCTCGACAGTCAGCCCTTTGTGTTGGAGGGATTGCGGTGAACACGGTATGCTCCTAGACATATGGTGGTCATGCCCAAAACTAACAGCTTATTGGAGTAGAGTAACGGGCCTCATGTCAGACAAACTACACATCACTATCCCAAATACTCCAGAGACTGTTCTGCTTCTCATTCTGCCAAAAATCCAAGTAGCACACATTCAGGCCCTTCTATTGCTCATGCTCACAGGAGCCAAAAAACGAATTCCTAGAAAATGGAAAACAGGGGCTGTTCCAACAATCGAGGAGTGGGTCTCCGCAGTGGATGAACTACTCCTCTTAGAAAGGTTTCACTATTTCAAAATGAACCAAATCACCACCCACGAGTTGATGATGGCCACATAGAAGGGCAATTCCATTTAAAGCGATATCGGTTGGGAAGAGACATAGCGGGGACAGGACCCCTTCCCTCCCACCCCCCTCTTTTTTTTATTTTTTATTTCTTTTGACACACAATGTTATGTTGAAGATAGTGCTATATAACTATCAGTAGAACATGTTAAAATGTTAAATACAAAGCAAGCCTTGTGAGTTAGAATGTCGAACTTGCATATACCAAGTCAACTTTACTTACAGGAGAAGGAAGCTATGTCATCCTGATTATTGTAACAACTATCTACTTATACCATCTATGACAGGACCTTCAGCTACTTCTGGAGGTTTCAAAGATAATGAGCAATGGGCAGAAAATGTACTGCTGTAAATTTCACTCTTGTGTATATGTAACCTTTTCTTTTTTTCTTTGACTTAATAAAGCTTGATTATATAAAAAACAAACAAAAAAAAACATGTTACTGTGATCATACAAATGAAAAGTTCAGCGTGATTGAGACCACCCAAAATAGGGTCCCATTACAAACTTGTCTGCGAAAATTCAATATATAACCATAAAATAACGGAAACAACACAAGTTAAACAGAATGCAATGTTATCTTCGCAGGAAGACGTAAAAATATAATCTGTAGAAGAGTTGAAATGTTTCAATCAATCTAAAGTAGTTGGGAATGCGTAGAGGATTCTAAGGAAGGAGAGGTGTGGTCATGTTGTTGGTGATACTTGATTTAGATATTCTTCCCAAAGGAAACAAAAGGATTGATAGTCATTCATACGTTTACTGTGTGTGTAGTGGTATTGAGCAATGAGGCAGGTCCACCAAATATGAGTGGGGGTACCTTCTATTTTGCAGCCTCTCCAACAGGTTGGGGAGGTTGTGGGAACAATTATATGTAGACGAAAAGGAGTGTAATACCATTGGCATAAGAATTTAACATTCATCTCTAGTGTGTATATGGAAGAAGAGGATTTGGTCAAGGAGGAAAAGATATGTTGCCATGTTTTTAGAGTCTGGTGTGCACCTATCTCTTTTTCCCTTTGTCTGCGTAAGAAGGGAGTGAGGTGGTATAAGGTTGCATGAGAATTTGATATGAGGTTGATAGGAGACCCTTATTTAAGGTTTCTCTGATGCAGATGTTTTCAAAATTAGTTAAGTTGTGCGTGAGTTGGGTTGTGTGCAGGTTTCATGAGGAAATCGGATATCTGGGTGTATCGAAATCATTTTTCATATGCAGAGCCTAAATGAGGGATAATGTTGATTTGTGATTTGTGTTTGCCGTTGTCTATGAGGACATGGCAAGGGATAGTTTTTATAATATGAGGTTGCGGTGTTGTTTGCTCTGGCTGTTGGAAGGGGAAATCTACATTTTCTGAGATGGGGGTCAGGGGGGAGGGTATTGTGGATATGTAGCTATGTTTTTTAATTAATTTATCCCATAAGTGAAACGTTTCTGCAATAATTGACGAAAGATGGGTGGATAGGTTCCTCGATTTCGGGAAAGCCAGCACTTACTCCAAAGATGGTTTGTGCTGGACAGATCGCGTTCTAAAAGAACCTATTCTTTGTGTGATGAGTGTCTGCACCAGTTGATGATTCTGGTAAGAAAAGTGGCCAATCTGTACTGCTGAAGGTCTGGGATTCCCAAGCCTCCTTGATCTTTCGGGCGATAAAGTGTTGCAGTTGTGATTCGGTGTCGTTTATGCTGCCAGATATATTTCGTGATCAGTTTTTGTATATTATGCATTAGTGACAACGGTAAAGGGATAGGGAGAGTCTGGAAGAGGTACAGTATCTTGGGAAGGATCATTTTGACAGCATTGATTCTGCCTACCCATGACAAGGGTTTGTTGTTCCAAGAGCTTAGGAGAGCTTGTGTCATTGAAGTTATGGCTTTAAAATTTGTGTCTATTAATGTGGTCTTGTAAGGAGATATATGTATTCCTAAATATTTGATAGATAGTTGTTGCGTGCGAAAAGGAACTAGTGTTTGTATTGTCCGTCAGAAGTCCGATAGGAAGAAGTTCTGATTTGGAAATATTTATTTTGAAATCAGAGAAGGAACCATAGGTATGGAGGGTGTGGAGGAGGGGGGAAATCGAGGAGACTGGTAGTGTAAGTGTTAAGGAAATATCATCCGTGTATAGAGAAGTTTTATATTCATAGTGGTCGAATTTGAATCTTTGGATAGTGGGATTATTCCGGATATGGGAGGCCAAGACCTCCATGGCGAGGATAAATAGTATTGGAGAGAGGGGGCACCCCTGTCTTGTACCGTTAGATATCCAAAATGGGGAAGATAGTGTATCGTTTAGTTTGACTTTGGCTATTGGTTGATTGTATAGTGAAATTTTTTCCCTATGAAGGTCTGGTCAAAACCAAATTTAGTAAGTGACGTCCATAAAAATTGCCAATTTAGCCTATCAAAGGCTTTCTCTGCATCCATAGAAATGAACGCAGAGGGGATTTTGTGGTTGTGGGCAAATTCCATAAGGTGCAAAATTTTGGTAGTATTATCCTTTGTTTCCCTATAGGGAGTAAAGCCTGCTTGATTTAAATGAATTAAAGATAATAGTATAGTGTTAATGAGGGTAGCAAGTATTTTTGCGCACAATTTAATATCTGTGTTGAGAAGAGATATTGGGCGAAGATTCGCCGGTATGGTCGGTGGTTTCCCTGGATGTGCCTCTAGCATGGATTGGGTTAAGGGGTTGTTGTGAGACACTTCATTAAATAGGCGTGTGAGATGCGGTGTAAGTGCTGATGAGAATGTGTAGTAGTACTTGCCTGACAGTCCTTTAGGACCTGGACTTTTCTCATTATTTAAAGATTTAATGACTGCAAGCATTTCGTGATTTGAAATAGGTTTGTTAAGGTCAGATGATAGTGTGAGTAATTGTGAGCTGAAAATGTATTCAGTCATGGACAAGGGTGTCGATTGTGTTGGCGTGTCCGTGTGGAGGTTTTAGAGGGTGGAGTAGTAGTCGTGAAAAGATTGAAGGATATCCTTAGTAGTTTTAAAAGTGATTGAGGAGTTAGGTTGATGGATTTCGTATATGTGTGATTTTAATCTTTTCTTTTTCAGTGCCCTGGCCAGTAATTTGCCTGATCTGTTATTTTCGTAATAGAACATACTCTTTGTTTTGATGCGTAGTGCTTGATATTCAATTTGTAAAAAATTGCAAGTGCAAGTCTAGCCTAATGCAGGTCATTTTTTATAAGGAGGTCAGTTGGGGATAACTTATGGGCATGGTCTAGTCTAGCAAATGAGTCTGTCAAGTTCTTGTAGGATTGTCTTTGTGCTTTTAAATGTTTGGCTTTGAGCTTTATCAGTTCCCCGCGAAGCACACATTTGTGTGCCTCCCATAAGGTGTATTTGCTGTTGACAGAATGCTGGTTAAGAGTGAAGTATTCGGCAATGGTTTTGCTAAGTTGTGTAACTGTGTCAGAGTTGTTGAGAAGGGTTTCATCAAGTCTCCATTGATATGGTGTTAGGGGGGTATTATACCAGGATAGTTGGAGTTTTACAGCGGAGTGGTCCGACCAAAATGTGGGAGAAATATCACACCTATTAACAAGGGCTAGTGCCGCTTGATTCGAAAGTATATAATCAAGACGGCTGTAGGATTTGTTGGGATGAGGAAAAAAAGGTGCAATCACGTGTGTCTTGGTGAATGAAACGCCAAGTGTCGTAGAGGTAAAAGTCTCTCATATCTTTCCATAGAGTGTTTGTAATTTTTTTTGATATTTTGATGTTGGGATTTGAGCTATCCTTAGAGGGGTATTTTTCATTGCTTCTTTTCCTGCATTTTAACTGAAGCCAGTGTTTGGCATTGATGTTAAATATGTTTCAGTAAAAATGTGTACTATGTGATAACAATTATATTTAGTCTGTTAAGCTCTCCTGCTAAGCAAAAGCAATATCTAAGTTTTCATGTTTCTTATAATCAGCAGGAATAATATTTGTTGTTGTTGGAAAATGTAAACATTAAACTGATTTAAAGAATTGCTTCTCTTATCATTGGAAAACAGAATCAGAGCAGACATCAGACACTGATGTTTAAACAGCTATAACAGATGATAGATTTTTTAAGAGCAGATAAAACAAAAACCCACCTAATCTGGTTATATTTCTAATATTTAAAATGGCTTAATTAATGCTCACTACAGTTTTATGTATACACAAGTCATTATCAAATACTTTTGTTGTAATTTTTTCTACATCCAAAACCTGTTCTACCTAAACCACTTTTTTAAGTTGTTTTTTTTTTTTTTTTCAAATGTCTGCAAGTTTCAAAGCATTAACCCAGCAGGCCACAACATTTTCTCATTTCTCCCTGATGTAACTGTGAGGACAAAATGTTATATGTATACTTGTGTTTTTATTTATTTAAAACTAAGTTCAGTTCACCTAAGCAACTTTTTGGGCCAGATTACAAGTAGAGCGTGCGCTAATTCTGCTAGAAGTGCCTATATTACAAGTTGAACGTTAAACGTTTATACGTAAATACATATATACATACACAAATACATATTTACACATATATAAACACACACATATATACCCCAGTCCATATATAAACACACACAGTTAACCTCAGTCCATTCCGGACTGGAGTTAACTGCCTGTGGCTCTGGTGACATCACAGCTTTTTTTGGAGTGCTATTTAGCACCCAGGGGTGGATGTTGCTGAGTTACAGGATGTGTACCTGGTCCGGTCTTGGAGTGCAGTTCCCTTCCATGTTTTGTATTTTTTCTGGGTGATTACATCCACCTGTGCACCCCTTCTTTGTTCTCAGTCTGTTTGGCTTTGTGAGCTCGCATGATGGTGTGGCTGTGTTAGGGACTCAGGCAGTGGAAAGGACCTTGACGTGGTGCCTGAGCTTTCCCATTTGGCCAGATGTGGTAACTAACCTTTCCAGTTGTGATTTTATCTTAGCTGTGAGCTAGCTGGTGAGTGCTGAGTTTTTCTATGTGTTGTATTACTTTCTGTTTGTAATCCCCCTTGT
The DNA here is from genome assembly GCF_027579735.1 of Bombina bombina. Classification (NCBI taxonomy): domain Eukaryota; kingdom Metazoa; phylum Chordata; class Amphibia; order Anura; family Bombinatoridae; genus Bombina; species Bombina bombina. Next base: position 247,337,000 of record NC_069500.1, read on the forward strand.
TTCTTGCACCCATTCCGGACTGGGGTTAACTGCCTGTGGCTCTGGTGACATCATAGCTTTTTTGGAGTGCTATTTAGCACCCAGGGCTGGATGTTGCTGAGTCATAGGATGTGTACCTGGTCCAGTCTTGGAGTGCAGTTCCCTTACATGTTTTGTATTTTCTCTGGGTGATTACATCCACCTGTGCACCCCTTCTTTGTTCTCAGCCTGTTTGGCTTTGTGAGCTCGCATGATGGTGTGGCTGTGTTAGGGACTCAGGCAGTGGAAAGGACCTTGACGTGGTGCCTGAGCTTTCCCATTTGGCCAGATGCGGTAACTAACCTTTCCAGTTGGAATTTTATCTTAGCAGTGAGCTAGCTAGTGAGTGCTGGGTGTTTCTATGTGTTGTTTTACTTTTTGTTTGTAATCCCCCTTGTTTCTTGCACCAATTCCGGACTGGGGTTAACTGCCTGTGGCTCTGGTGACATCACAGCTTTTTTGGAGTGCTATTTAGCACCCAGGGCTTGATGTTGCTGAGTCACAGGATGTGTATTGGTCCGGTCTTGGAGTGCAGTTCCCTTCCATGTTTTGTATTTTCTCTGGGTGATTACATCCACCTGTGCACCCCTTCTTTGTTCTCAGTCTGTTTGGCTTTGTGAGCTCGCATGATGGTGTGGCTGTGTTAGGGACTCAGGCAGTGGAAAGGACCTTGACGTGGTGCCTGAGCTTTCCCATTTGGCCAGATACGGTAACTAACCTTTCCAGTTGTGATTTTATCTTAGCTGTGAGCTAGCTGGTGAGTGCTGGGTGTTTCTATGTGTTGTATTACTTTTTGTTTGTAATCCCTCTTGTTTCTTGCACCCAATCCGGACTGGGGTTAACTGCCTGTGGCTCTGGTGACATCACAGCTTTTTTGGAGTGCTATTTAGCACCCAGGGCTGGATGTTGCTGAGTCACAGGATGTGTACCTGGTCCGGTCATATCCCTTTAACGTTTCTTTCCAGTGGGTTGTGGAAATGTATAGGCAAAATATATTCCTTTTTAATAGGCATACATATTTGTAGGTGTATATGAAGGTGTGTATGATTATGAGCATGTTTATATATGTAGATTTGTATGTATATAAGTGGGTCTGTTCATATATTTTTACATCATTAAAATATGGTTCCACCCTCAAATTTCTTGCAACCCTCAACGTGGAAAATTTGCCTACGGATGTCCCTTACCACAATACTGTGACAAAAAAAAATCTTATAACCAACATTTTCCAACCAACTTTATTGTTCAGCACAATTGACTCTGCAATGATATAGTGGAAGCTGTTGTGTATTTTTTTTCTACTGTCCTAAGCATTTAAAAACCTGAAGCCCCTTGCCACCACTACTTCCAACTATTTTAACTCATTTATGCCTCATTTATTTCTCGAAACTGATGCACTTCACAAAATAACAAAGAATCAATGATTTGGAATAAAAGTAATAAATCAAACATTTTCAGATTTTTGGAGTTTGAGAGGTATCATGCCTAGAACTACACCTCAAAATCTGCTGCTGCTCCTCTCTAAATACTGTTTCCTAGGCACAGGTCAAAGAACACCCCTAAGTGGAGGATACAGGTCACCAGAGTGGCATCCTTAAAAAAAGGGGGTGGGGGGTAGGGAGGTTAAAGGGACATTAAAGGGACATAAAACCCTTTTTTTTTCTTTCATGATATAGAAAGATCATTCAATTTTAAACAACTTTCTAGTTTACTTCTATGATCTAATTTGCTTCATTCACGTGATATCCTTTGCTGAAAAGCATATCTAGACAGGCTCAGTAGCTACTGATTGGTGGCTGCACATAGATGCATCATGTGATTGGCTCACCCATGTGCATTGCTATTTCTTCAACAAAGGACATCTAAAGAATGAAGCATATTAGATAATAGAAGTAAATTTGAACGTTGTTTAAAATTGTATTCTCTATCTGAATTATGAAAGAAAATAATTGGGTTTAGTGTCCCTTTAACTAAGGTTAAACTCTTGAATACTAGAGAAGTCTTCAATCCCCCAAAACATTTTATACTTTTTTTAACTATATTGTCAAATGCAACATTTATCCTCGCACTATATTTTGTATACTATAGATTGTTAAATAAAATGTTTAACTATGCATATCAAAAAGTGGTAATATATGTTATTTTTTTGTCAGTGATTTTCAGTGAACAAGGCAGACTTCCCAAGCCTAATACTGCTATATTGTAGACAGCTGGGGCGCGATCCGATATAGGTCGTAGTTTTCAGCGCAAGCGAGGTAACCCGCGTCGCCCGCAGTTTCAGCTCGCAACTCGAGCTATCCAATATTCACCGCCGTCAGATGCTAAACTGGCGTAAGTCATGAAAACCGACGAGCAGCCAAAATGTGCGCAAATACACCTTTTAGTCGTCGCAAGTACTTGCGCCTGTTTTTTGTTCACGTAAAGTCTCAATAAAGTGTAGTTTTATGCAAATTTCCCTACGACTCGTAAAAAATTACGCCAGTTCTAAGAGATGCGCCACGTAATGACGAGATTCAAAAATCATACTTAAACCCCTGCGCAGCCGCCATTTCTTTAGTGTGTTTGGTTGGTTCTTGGAGCTACAGCACACTACAGCGAGTAGAGAGATTAGTGGTAAGAGCAGTGAGAAAGGAGCATCATCAAAAGTTAGTTAGGTCGGATTGTTGGTTGGATTGTTAAGCCAGTACATTTACTTACACTTTTTTTCATATTGCACACATTTTGCATACACACATATACAAAATACACAACACTTTTTTTTGATAACACCCAACACTTTATTTATCTTTTACAGTTTGAAAGGCTGAGTGTCTGGTTGTGATTGTGTGTGATTGAAGTGGGAGTGAGTGTGAGTGTGTGAGTGTGTGTAGTGTGAGGATGTCAGGGAGAGATAGGGCTGGGGGGAGGAGGGAAGGGGAGTCGCAGGGAGAGGATTATGTACAGGAGGAGCAGCAGGGTCCCCGTCAGGGAGTGAGCGGAGTGGGGAGAGGGAGAGCCAGAAGGGAGGATGGGAGTGGGGTTGCCCAAAGGCCAGGCACACTGAGAAGAGGGATAGAGGGTGCACATGGGGATAGAAGGGGGGAGGAGGGAGAGGATAGGGAGGAACCCACACCAGGGACATCCCAGGGAGGGAGCCAGGCAGCCCAGGACGAGGAGCGTATGAGGTGTCCCAATTTCAGTTTTGCAGAAAACCTCGCTCTCGTCCAGGCTGTCCTGGAGAACCATAATGCCCTCTTTGGACAAGAGAAGGGCAAAGGAGTTGCCCGGAGGCGTAAGGATGCTTGGCAGAAGGTGGTGGATGCCGTCAACGGAGTGTCCCAACAGAGGAGGAATGTTGACGGGCTTAAGAAGCGATGGAATGATTGCAAGAGGAGGGTCAAGGAGAGGATGGGCCAGGAAGCAATCTCCCAGAGGGCAACTGGAGGTGGGCCTCACTATGAGGCAGAATACAATGAGTGGCAGGAGCTCATTCGTCGGTCCCTGAGCCTCACAGCAGTCCGTGGCCTTCCAGGGGCTCGTGACTCAGGGACTGCAACATCAGCACAGCATGCTGGTGAGTAACATCCCACACACTAGTATTATATGTATTTGTGTTATAACATCCTATATTGTCACACATTCATGTACACAATGAGGATCATGGTATTTTGATTACTAACAACTAAATATACAATGATATTTAACATTAAAGGGACATGAAACACAAAGATCTTATTTCATTATTCAGATAGAGAATATACTTTTAAACAACATCCATATTTACTTCCATTATCTATATTTAATTATTATTTTGAACATCTTAGTTTATTAAATATCAATGCACCTGTGTGAGGCAATCACACGAGGCATTGATGTACAACCACCAATCAGCAGCTTCTGAGCCTATCAATAAATGCATATCATCTAAGAATATCAAGATAATGAAGCATATTAGCTACTGGAGGTAAATTACAATATTTTTTGAATTCCATGCTTGTCTAGCTGAATCATTAAATAATCAATATGTTTTGCATGTCCATTTAATGTGACTTAACACATTGAAATTCATGATCTGAGGTAGAATAGTGAAATACTAACATGTCTCAGAGTAACACAGGCCACAAGCCACATGTAGACCTTTCAGTAAATGGACACCATAGTCATCACAACCATAGTGTCACTTAAAGAACACATTTTCTCCATCACTGACATGTACACAGAACTATTGTATGAAACACATACATGTATAATTAGCATATTACAAACCCTCATATCATAAATCTCAATGTGCACAAGCATGTTATAGAGTTAGACATGAGAATGTGGATAGGCCCTAGCATGTAAATTGTCTGCCCACATGGATAGATATGTGACTGTACTAATCACTCTTATCATTTGACTCCTTCACAGAACCTCCAGTCACCAGGGTGCCTATGCCCATGAATCCCCCAACACCGGTTATAAATATATGTCCACCACAACCACCGGTACAGAGACAACAGCAGGAGTATGCCAGGCATGAGATGTCTTGGACTGCGTCCATTGAACATCCCCATATCATGCCACCTGCATTAGAGGAGGATACCTGGCAGGACCCGTGGCAGGAGGAATATTCCTATGGCTTGGAGGGGGAGCCCCACCAGCCCCAAAGGGTAGATGTATTTTCCCCCCCCCAAGCATATCAGGGAACCACAGGAGTATACCAGCAGGCTGAGTGGATGCACACCAGCGGACATTGGGACTATCGGTCCATCCCCACATCTGGACCATCATCTTCAGCTGGAAGGGCTCCACCAACTGGAATACATCGCCCTGCACCTCCACCTCATATCCCTGTTGCTGCACCTCCTGCTGAGATATCTCTTCCTGCACGTCCAGCTGCTGTTTATGTTCCGGCACCTCCATCAGAGGTTATAGTTGCTGCACCTCCATCAGAGGTTATAGTTCCGGCACCTCCATCAGAGGTTATAGTTGCTGCACCTCCATCAGAGGTTATAGTTGCTGCACCTCCAGCTGAGGTTAATGTTCCGGCACCTCCAGCTGAGGAACACGTCATTGAAAGAGAGCATATTGTCCCTGCTGATGAAGAGCCCATGGATAATTTGACATCTGCCATGGGTGATGAATATATCTCACTACAGAGGAGGCAAACTGTGACCTGTGAGACTCTAACAGAAGCATGTCAGAATATGCAGAGGGAACAACACAGGTTCCATAGAACACAACACCGTTTGCAACAGAGGTCGAATGAGCTGCAGAGGGACATGGCAGCATCGCTATCAGCTATGGTCCAAAATCAGAACCAAATGCTACGTGTAATCTCGGACATGCAAATCCAAAGTGACCAAAGATGGAGGGAACAGAATCAACTGTTGGGGTCTTTGGTGGAGCATTTCACCCAACAGCAGGACATGGCATCAAGTATCTCCTCTGTGACCAGCACTCCTAGTGTATCCACACAACCCAGGAGAGGCAGAAGACCCACACCAGGCCCCTCATCTAAGAGGCCTAAAAAAAAAAAAAATATATTCAATTTCTTTGAAAATCTTGTCCTCTGTTATTTAATATCTAATTGTCATCCACATCCATGTGAGTTGTGTTTTAGTACAGTAATATTGTTAAAACATATAATAATACCTGTGTTGAAATGGACCAAAAAGGTATTATTATAATGTTTATGACATATTCATGCTCAATAAACAACATGACATGGTTGTGTCTCAACGGTACATATAGTAATATTAACTTCTAAGATGTACATCAAGGTTTCTCACATCCAATATAAATTTACATGTTGGTATATATAACTAATAATATATTTAAAGAATGTGTGAACATAAGGTATAAATATCCATTATCCTCATTCTTAATGATAGTGAACTAAACATGAATTAACCAAATTATAAATATACAGTAATTAGGGTTGTTAAAGGGACATTAAAGCAAATTTTTTGACTTCATGATTTTGAAGGTGAAGATAATTTCTAAATTATACTATATTTTCATTCTATTATTTCTGTAGCTTCATTCTATTGATATTCTTTGCTGTAAATAATATCAATATGTGTTTGGTAGCTGATGATTAGTAGCTGTATATAGATGCCTCCTGCAATTTCTTCACTGTGTGCATTTCTATGTCTTCATTAACGTATATCTAAATTAATAATGAAAATAGGTAATTGATGTCAATTATAAGGTTTGTTATAATTTATCTTCTCTATCCTTAATCATGAAACAATATGTTTGGGTATAGTGTCCCTTTAAGGGAAGGGGTTTGGGATGTAGTACTTTCACTTACATGCAGTGGAAATCCAAACCTTTACATTCTGCAAGACATGATATATACACATGCAATGGTTGGTGAGGTACTGTCAAACATCATAATACATGTGAATGTTACGGTTTACTGTAATTATGAATAAGTTACTTACAGGTGAAGTATTCCCGGATGACATAATCCCTCACTTCATTCCCCCTCAGTGTCCCCCTGTCCACATCCTCAAGTACAGGAACCAGCTGCTGCTGCTGCTCTGGGTCAATGTCCCCCAACAAACGTGTGTCCACAGCAATGTTGTGTAGAATACAGCAAGCATTGACAATGGAACACACTTTGTTGGGGTTATACTGTAGTGCTCCGCCTGTAACATCCAGACACCTGAACCTGGTTTTTAATAGGCCAAAGCTCCTTTCAATGACATTCCTTGTTCTTATGTGTGCCTCCTGGTACCTGAGTTGTGGCTCTGTAATGGGGTGCACCAAGGGGGTTAATAGCCATGGTCTGCAGCCGTACCCTGCGTCACCTGTCATGTAACATATGTGTTTGGATTACTACAGGTACATCATGTGCTTTAAAAAGGGTCACAACATGAATCACAGATAAAAGATACATTTCAGCAAAATATTAATGGAAGTAATCAGGATAGTTAATTAAAATTAAAAGGCCTATCTGAATAATGGAAGAGAGATTTATACTAGACTGTCCATTTATTAAGAACCTGCAATTGTGAGCAGCTTGATAATTAACTTTTATTAGATCATTTTCTCCATTCTATAGATAACTCGTGATGACAAGCATATTAGATATGCTCAATTGCCGCTGATTGGTGGCTGCACATTGAAGCCTCATATGATTGGCTCATATATGTGAATTATAATTTATAAAATAAATATATTTAAAGAATGAATAAAATGATATAAGAGTAGTGAATTATAATGCTGTTTAACATTGTATTCTCTATCTGACACATGAGATGACAATATGTGTTTAGTGTCCCTTTATTAGAAATATACAGACAGAATGAAGGTACTCACCAAGCAGCCATCCTCCCGAAAGTGTTCCATTTTCAAACATATTGAATAAGGAGGTCTGGCGCAGGATGTAGGAATCATGTGCACTCCCTGGGAAGCCTGCATACACATGTAAGAATTTCAGATTGGTATCGCAGACCATCTGGCAATTCAATGAGTGAAACCCTTTCCTGTTAATATAGAGGATTGTCTACTCATGTGGGGCCACAATACGCACATGTGTGCAATCAATTGCCCCCATGACATTAGGAATACCCCCCAGTCGATAGAAGCCTTGTTTAAGACGGTTCCATTCCTGGGGGGTATGGGGGAAATGAATGTATCGTTGTGTCTGGTTATCTAGAGCAGTCAGAACCTCCCCTAGAATCCTGGAGAAGGTAGACTGCGCTAGGCCAGACACAAGCCCCTCTGTTGACTGGTATGAGCCAGTTGCCAGGAAGTGTACAACACACAACAGCTTCTGCATACCAGTCATAGCTCGGTTCCTATACGCTTGAGGGTCAATTTCATCCTTCAACACCTCATATAGGTTAATGAGGCTTGCAGATGTCAAGCGATATTTTTCCCTGACCTCCACTTCTGTCATCCCAAACAGGGTGACCCTAACCCTGTGTACCCTTGGTGCTCTTCCCCTCTGCTGATGCCTTCGTCTTATAGGCCCTGCTGGCCTATGGGCAGCTGCAGCAACAGCAGCATGGGGAGCACCAGGAACAGGGACAACAGCAGGAGGATCAGGGAGGGCAGCAGCAGCAGCTGGAGCAGGGACAGCTACAGCACCATGACCAGGGACCTCAGCAGCAGGGATACCATCCAAAACTGGGGCTTGTAGGGGTTCCAGCACCCCTTGTGCCCCACGACGCTGTCTCACTCTAAATGCTATATACTGCAAGGGAAACATGGTGGCTAATGAGGGTGTGCATTTGCAGGTGTTTTAAGGTTGCAGGTGAGGGGTTGTGCTGTTTGTGATTGGTTTGACACACTTGCAGGGGCAGGAATAATAAATGCTTTTAATAGGTTAACTATTTGTGAACAAGCTGCTGCTATGTATATTGTTAGGCATGCATTTGTTAGGCCTTCTGAGAGTTACGTTGGTTTCTAAGTCAGTGCAAGGGTACCTGCGCCTTCAATTTGTGGCGAGCTGAGAATGGCGTAGATTTAGAAAAATCTGCGCGCGTAAGTCCTTACGCCGTATATAGGATAGCAAATTGCGCGTGTTTTATATGTCAGTCTATGGGCCAAAAAACTACGGGCGACGCCAGAAATCTACGCGCGTAACTTCTAGCTTACGCCGTATATAGGATACCAAATCCGCGCAATTCTTGGCGTCGCCGGATTTTGCGGGCGACGATTTTTATCGGATCGACCCCCTAATGTTTGCTCACTGTCAGAATTCTTTTATATCTGTTTATAAATAGCCTCAGAAGAGGAGATAAGATAAGGAAACCTAGGCTATAATGTGGCCTCACCAATTACTTTATACTTATTTCTTTAGTATTTAAACTACTGCTATCATCTTGAAAAATGCATCAGCATATTTTACCAGGCTATTTTTTTGGCTTTGAATACATCATCATGGCTAGCATTTATTTAGTATTCAATGTGATTTTAAAGAATAAAGCTCCTTTTGAAGTTACGTTTTTGTTAGACAAAATTACAGCTTTTGCAGCTGGCATTCCTTTTCTCCTGCTGCCTTACTAACTGACACAGCGGAGCAAGGACTATTATGCCCATTATTACAACAGGTAAAGCAGATTCATATGGTCATTTTCATCTTTTAAATATTGTGTAATATCACGTCAACATTATCTGTAAGAAAACTGTTCCTCGTGTTAGAAGTGTCACCTACGTATAATTTTAACTCTAAAAGTCATCAAAATCATAGTTGTCATTTATAAGTTATCTTTTGTATTATAATTCCTTTTGTCTCCATTATTCCAGCAAGTCATTTTGTGTTTCGTCTTCCAATTTATTTATTTAATCTACTATAATTACATTCATGCTCTTCTACATTTACCCATTACCCATCTAGTCGGTCAGCTTGTTAGTTGTTAAAGGCACAGTCTACACCAGAATTGTTATTGATTAAAAAGATAGATAATCCCTTTATTACACATTCCCCAGTTTGCATAACCAGCATAGTTATATAATATACTTTTAAACCTCTGTGATTACATTGTATCTAAGTCTCTGCAGACTGCCCCCTTATTTAAGTTCTTTTGACAGACTTGCATTTCAACCAATCAGTGCTGACCCATAAATAACTAGACGGGAGTGAGCACAATGTTATCTATATGGCACACTTGAACTAGCACTGTCTAGCTGTGAAAAACTGTAAAAATACACTGAGATAGGAGGCAGTCTTCAAGGGCTTAAAATTAGCATATAAGCCACCCTAGGTTTAGCTTTCAAGAAAGAATACCAAGAGAACTAAGCAAATTTAATGATAAAAGTAAATTGGAAATTTGTTTAAAATTGTATACCCTATCCGAATCATGAAAGTTGAATTTTGACTAGAATGTCGCTTTAAAGGCACATAAGTTTATGATGCTGTTCATATGTTTCACTGCTGCTTTGAAAATGGTTCCCATAACAAATAGCAGACAAACTGATTTTTGTTAACAAAATAATTCCAAATAACTCCAACAAATATTGGACAAAATTAAACAAAATAAAATGTTATCAAAAATTAATCCAAAACAATATTTTTTGGCTGTGCCCATGTCTATTGTTTACCACATATTACTTAAAAAGAAAATTTATGCTTACCTGATAAATTTGTTTCTTTTTAGACACGATGAGTCCACGGATTTCATCCTTACTTGTGGGCTATTCACCTCCTGGTCAGCAGGAGGAGGCAAAGAGCACCACAGCAGAGCTGTTAAATAGCTCCTCCCTTCCCTCCCACTCCAGTCATTCGACCGAAGTTAGGAAGAGAAAGGAAAAGCCAAGGTGCAGAGGTGTCTGAAGTTTACAAAAATTAATAACCTGTCTCAGAGAACAGGGCGGGCCGTGGACTCATTGTGTCTAAAAAGAAACAAATTTATCAGGTAAGCATAAATTTTCTTTTCTTTTTAAAGACACGATGAGTCCACGGATTACATCCTTACTTATGGGATACAATACCAAAGCTGGAGTACACGGATGATAAGGGAGGGACAAGACAGGGAACCTAAACGGAAGGCACCACTGCTTGAAGAACCTTTCTCCCAAAAACCGCCTCAGCCGAGGCAAAAGTATTGAATTTGTAAAATTTAGAAAAAGTGTGAAGAAAGGACCAAGTTGCAGCCTTGCAAATCTGTTCTACAGAAGCTTCATTTTTGAATGCCCATGAGGAAGCAACAGCCCTAGTGGAATGAGCCATAACTCATTCAGGAGGCTGCTGTCCAGCAGTCTCATATGCAAAACGGATAATACTCTTCAGCCAAAAAGAAAGAAGTAGCCGTAGCTTTCTGACCCTTATGTTTTCCAGAGAAAACGACAAACAAAGAAGACGACTGACGAAAATCCTTAGTCACTTGTAAATAAAATTTCAAAGCACGGACCACGTCCAAATTGTGCAAAAGACGCTCCTTTTGAGAAGAAGGATTAGGACACAGGGAAGGAACAACAATCTCTTGATTAATGTAGGAAGCAATACCTTTCTACATTCCGATGAACGGAAGAAGATAAACTAGCTCCGCCCCTCGTGGGCATGATAACGCTCATCTCTGAGTTTCCTAGAGATTGAAAATTGCGCCTTCCAAAAACGGCGCCAAACTCAACCTCGCCCTTCGTGGGCATAACAACACACACTCTCCCGGTCACCATTAATATTTGAGAGATAACCGGGAGATGACTGAACCCATGTTAGAAAACCTGGAGGCAAATAGTAATACCGACTAAGGTATAAAACACAACCCCTTGCAAAACATATACAAATTATACAGGGGATAGTTATAAAATAAAGCAGACTAGCTCTCATCATGTCCAGCTCAATGCAAGTGCCCCCAAAAAGCCACTTTCCTTAGCCCCAGTGCCTGCTACTAACATGCTGTCACAGAATCCTCCTTAGTGTATATATATAGGAGTTATATGTCCCAGTAAAGTGCTATACTTCCTCTGTCCTGAATTTTCTTCTTTTGATTCAGACCCAGAGAAAGAAAGTCAGCACTTACCTTTGAAATCTGCCCGACAGCAGGGCAGCTCAGCAGGTTAAGGAGGTCCTCTCCCTCCCATAGCCCTGTGGAAAATCATAAGCCTGAGTTAACTATGCTTAGGCTGTCAGGAGAAGGGCAGCATCGATGTATAGGAGGCGCAGTGAGAATTATGTCCCACCAGTTCCTATTGCTCTAAAGCCACCAAAATCTCTACTGAAGAGACTGATATGGACTACGGCTACACCCTAGAACAAAGCAGCACTCTCTGGCACTACTTTAAAAATAATAAACTCTTGATTGAAGAATCTTTTCTAACACCTCACTTTACCTCTCCCTATCACTAACGAAGCCAAAGAGAATGACTGGGGTGGGAGGGAAGGGAGGAGCTATTTAACAGCTCTGCTGTGGTGCTCTTTGCCTCCTCCTGCTGACCAGGAGGTGAATATCCCACAAGTAAGGATGAAATCCGTGGACTCATTGTGTCTTTAAAAAGAAATGAAGGTTACTAATAATTTACACTGTGTTCTGTTTTCTGTATTTTAAATGTAATTTTTCAAAATGTGACATCATTTTAAATGCATCCCCTAGTTTTTCTCAACTGATACATATCACACATGTTACCAAAGAGAAACTAGGAATATTGTGTATTCAGTTGGCTTTACTAACCGACCAAAAGAAAATGTTTTAGTTCAGGGTATGATTATTAAATCATGGAAATTGGTTAAAGGCAAATTGAACTTGTCATGTTTTGAACAAGTCTGTTGAACATCACACTTAACATAGGCTCAGTAATCCTTTCTAGGTATACAGTAAAATCTTAATCTCACTCACAGTCTACATCTTATATGCTGCTAATACTTAGTATATCTATAACTATTTCTGCTCAATACAAGATGAAATGCTATTCCTGAATTAGTTTTATACACAACATGATGCAGTGGTCACTACAGTGATGTGCGGTGACTTCAGAGGCTGGTGAGGCAGTGTCTAGGAATCGGATACGCCTTCATTCTTTAGATATCCTTTGTTGAAGAAATAGCAATTGCACATGGGCGAGCCAATATCTATATGCAGCCACCATTCAGTATCTACTGAGCATATTTAGATATGATTTTCAACAAAGGATATCTGATTTTCTTCATTCTTTTGATATCCTTTGTTGAAAAGCATATCTAAATATGCTCAGTAGCTATTGAGCATATTTAGATATGAATTTCAACAGAGGATATCTGATTTCCTTCATTCTTTTGATATCCTTTGTGGACAAGCATATCTAAATATGCTCAGTAGCTAATGAGCATATTTAGATATGATTTTCAACAAAGGATATCAAAAGAATGAAGGAAATCAGATATCCTTTGTTGAAATTCATATCTAAATATGCTCAATAGCTACTGAGCATATTTAGATATGCTTTTCAACAAAGGATATCAAAAGAATGAAGAAAATCAGATATCCTTTGTTGAAATTCATATCTAAATATGCTCAGTAGCTACAGAGCATATTTAGATATGCTTTTCAAAGGATATGTGTGTGTAGTGTATATCTGCATGTGTATGTATATGTGTGTAATTGTATACATGTGTGTGTGTTTAGTGTATATCTGCTTGTGTATGTATATGTGTGTAATTGTATACATGTGTGTGTTTAGTGTATATCTGCATGTGTATGTATATGTGTGTATACATGTGTGTGTGTTTAGCATATATCTGCATGTGTATGTATATGTGTGTATACATTTGTGTGTGTTTTTGCCTTTACAACAACACAAGTACATTAGTTATCATAATATCTAGTTGCAAGTTCAACACATACAAACCAAAATAATGTAACATGTCTATCTATTGTACGTTGTATTATTTCTATCTAGAAATAAATCTCACCTCCATCTTAGCAAAAAGAAGAAAAAGAAAAAAGAGAAAACTTTGTGGCCCTTTGAGACAGAAGTTTGGACACCCCACAATCTACAAGAACACAAGTGTGTGTGTTATAAATAATATCAACTAACTTCATCAAGTGCCGCCAGCCGCCACCTACCTAAAAAAGAATGTGATTCAATAGATTGGCAGCCTCAGTCTCTCACTATAAGTCAGACTCAGAGTCACACAAAGCTCCCTCCCAATAGCCCCCACTCTTCATTTAACCAGGTATATTTTTCACAATTGAGCAGTGACAGCCATTTTACCCCATGGCTGCTAGTAACATAAAAATCAACATTTTGTCTCTCTGCAGTCTGCACTCTGCACCACAAATGAACAGCAGTTTGACCCCCTTGACTGCCACTTATTTACTTCTGCTCCATATTTGTAATGCAGTGATGCATATGAGATATTTTACATTAATTAAACCTATGGACTTTAAAAAACTGGACAAATAAATAACTAGTATCAATAATTTCCACTACATATTGCCTATTATTTAAATACACCTCTCCTCATTTACATCTTGCCTTCCCTAGGTAGAACAAAAAATTGACTTGCAAATTTTTGGATATGGACAGTTGGACACCATTAATAATTGGGGGTATTTCAGTAATTATTGGGGTTCTTAGCAGCCCCAAGATCCCTCTTGAGCTGACTCAATAGGTGAGAGCCCCAGTACTTTATGTCACAGACTACTGTGGTCACTTTATAGTCCTGCCCCCCCATACTGTATATAGTGGTACTGTATAGTGACACTGTTTACCCCCTCCCCTCATGCTGTAGTAACAAGGTCTGTAATTTGATGGTTCCACAAACAAACACAATTGCGACCTCAGCACCCCCTGTAGCTTTGCCCCTGGACAGACAATAAGCACTGTGATATTACTGTGACACTGGCACCAATTAGCTCAGACAATAAGCATTGTGATATTACTGTGACACTGGTACAAATTATCTGAGACAGATAATAAGCACTGTGATATTAATGTGACACTGGCACCAATTAGCTCAGACAATAAGCACTGTGATATTACTGTGACAGTAATATCACAGTGCTTATTGTCTGAGATAATTGGTGCCAGTGTCACAGTAATATCACAGTGCTTATTGTCTGAGATGCTTGGTGCCAGTGTCACAGTAATATCACAGTGCTTATTGTCTGAGATAATTGGTGCCAGTGTCACAGTAATATCACAGTGTTTATTGTCTGAGATACTTGGTGCCAGTGTCACAATAATATCACAGTGCTTATTGTCTGAGATACTTGGTGCCAGTGTCACAGTAATATCACAGTGTTTATTGTCTGAGATAATTGGTGCCAGTGTCACAATAATATCACAGTGCTTATTGTCTGAGATAATTGGTGCCAGTGTCACAGTAATATCACAGTGCTTATTGTCTGAGATGCTTGGTGCCAGTGTCACAGTAATATCACAGTGCTTATTGTCTGAGATAATTGGTGCCAGTGTCACAATAATATCACAGTGCTCATTGTCTGAGATAATTAGTGCCAGTGTCACAATAATATCACAGTGCTTATTGTCTGAGATGCTTGGTGCCAGTGTCACAGTAATATCACAGTGTTTATTGTCTGAGATACTTGGTGGCAGTGTCACAGTAATATCACAGTGTTATTGTCTGAGATACTTGGTGCCAGTGTCACAGTAATATCACAGTGCTTATTGTCTGAGATGCTTGGTGCCAGTGTCACAGTAATATCACAGTGCTTATTGTCTGAGATAATTGGTGCCAGTGTCACAGTAATATCACAGTGCTTATTGTCTGAGATACTTGGTGCCAGTGTCACAGTAATATCACAGTACTTATTGTCTGAGATGCTTGGTGCCAGTGTCACAGTAATATCACAGTGCTTATTGTCTGAGATAATTGGTGCCAGTGTCACAGTAATATCACAGTGCTTATTGTCTGAGATAATTAGTGCCAGCCCAGTATCACAGGATATATTGCTTGAAATCACAAAAATGTATTGTGCTATCATCTATGATATAACACTTACAGAATGCCAAAACACCATGATTGTCTTTCTAAATGAGCTTCTGTCAACACCAATAACAAATAGATTTTATTAACATATGATTATAAAATGTTCTGATATAATTTTGTTAATTAGACTGGTACAAAAATAATAAATAATTACAGGTTTGCTTGGTAAAAAGTGTTAATATTGAATATGCTAATAAATATACTTCAAAAGTATAAAAATAGTTGTATGATCTATATTAAAATGTAAATAAATTAATGTATAGAAAGTATACATGTAACATTACTTTTAAGGAAAAGAAGTACAGATCTGTATATGACATCCATAGATAACTGCATGAGAGGTGCAGACAGTGGGACCAAGAGGCATGCGATGCTATAAAGGCACAAGCCACAGAAGCACATGCTGCTAGTTACAGCCATCATTATCTGCTTGTGGAGCCCCTGGTACTGTGTGTCTTATATGCAGGTTCTCATATATTGTAAACTCCTAGTGCTGCTAATACCCCAAAACTCAGACCCCTGATCACATTACATCTCCATTCCATTTGCACCCCTCTGAGTCAGCACATTAAGGATACTACTGGTCACATTTTATTTAAAAACATCACAAGTGTTTGCTCAATTCTGAATCTGCAGGTGCGTAATAGTCCAGCAATGTATTTGCAACTCCTCTTACACTTTTCTAAGTCCAAATTCTACACTAAAACTTTTATAAACACTCCACAAATAAAGTGAATTTATGAGCCAGATAATACAAAATAATACAACCTATTTTCACTACTTTCCTTAAAGGGACAGCATACCCTACATTTTGTCCCCTTAAATTTGTTCCCAATGATCAATTTTACCTGCTGGAGTGTATTAGATTGATTACAAATAACTAATTTTCCTTTATTGGGCATTTGAAATCGGTGATTTTGCCTGTGGTATCTTTGCTTATACTGAAAGTTTTTACACTTAATACTAGACTTATAGAAAAGCTGTGAAAATGTAGCTAGGAGAATAAATTACACTCCCAGTAGGAGGTAGGAGAGATGAGTAACAAAATATTAATGTTTAATTGTTCCCTCCAAGTTTACAGATAGAGATAATAAAAAGAAGCATGTGTGTGTACAAAAAGGGATAACATAAGGCTATATGATTTCCCTGCAAGCTCAACCCATTTTGATGGGTTGTGATTTTAAAGAGAAAACAGCTATAAACCTAAAGAAGCATTCTAATATATTATGCAGCTGGTTTAACAAGTCATAATTTGGAAACACATTGAGGGGGAAAAAAATTCAGTTCACTGTCCCTTTAACCACAATCATAGCGAATGCACATCTTGTAAAAATCCCACCCGGTGTCTCCTGAGCTGTATCCCCTAAATAACTCCAGAGATGTACACACTGATTTAGCCTACACCCCAAGCTCTGTTCCTAATCCAGAATCATTCAGCAAGCAACATCCTTTACCTCCAACCTCATCCTGCATCCCACTGCGATAATATCACTGAAACAGGTCATCACCAGTCAATAGTGAGTATTCCCAGTATACTAGCATATTATTTTTGGTCAGTTAATATCTAGATCAGCAATACATAGAAACCTATCTGCAGGTGAGCATTTATGATTGTGTAGTTAGTAATCTGGGATCAGGTTCCTTTATGATGTGCATCACAGTATGGGTAATATAGTGCAGTCAGATCTTGCAGTGGTGGTGTATTAACAAAATTCTAATAAATTAATAAATATAACATGTATTCTTTATTCAAGGATCACCATTTTACTTGAGTCTTTTATAGTCTTACTAGTCCTAAAGCCCGTTCACACGGGCCATTTTTTGCAGTACAGTGGTCCCATCCCTTGTGTTCTCTCCCTCCCACTCTCTTTTGCTTTCTCTCTTTCGCGCTCTTTCTCCCCCTCTCTTTTGAGCCCTCTCTTTTCCCCCTCTCTTTTGCACTCTCTCTCTATCTCCCCCCCTCTCTCTCTATCTCCCCTCTCTCTCTCTCTCCTCTATCTCTCTCTCTCCTCTCTCTCTCTCTCTCTCCTCTATCTCTCTCTCTCCTCTCTCTCTCTCTCTCTCCCCTCTCTCTCTCTCTCTCTCTCTTTTGAGCCCTCTCTTTTCCCCCTCTCTTTTGCACTCTCTCTCTATCTCCCCCCCTCTCTCTCTCTATCTCCCCCCTCTCTCTCTCTCTCTCTCTCTCCTCTATCTCTCTCTCTCCCCTCTCTCTCTCTCTCTCTCTATCTCCTCTCTCTCTCTCTCTCTCTCTCTCTCTCTCTCTCTATCTCCCCTCTCTCTCTCTCTCTCTCTCTCTCTCTATCTCCCCTCTCTCTCTCTATCTCTCTCTCTATCTCCCCTCTCTCTCTCTCTCTCTCTCTCTCTCTCTCTCTCTCTCTCTCTCTCTATCTCCCCCCTCTCTCTCTATCTCCCCTCTCTCTCTCTCTCTCTCTCTCTCTCTCCCCTCTCTCTCTCTCTCTCTCTCTCTCTCCCCTCTCTCTCCCCTCTCTCTCTCTCTCTCTCTCTCTCTCCCCTCTCTCTCTCTCCCCTCTCTCTCTCTATCTCCCCCCCTCTCTCTCTATCTCCCCCCTCTCTCTCTCTCTCTATCTCCCCACTCTCTCTCTCCCCTCTCTCTCTCTCCCCTCTCTCTCTCTCCCCTCTCTCTCTCTATCTCCCCTCTCTATCTCCCTCTCTATCTCCCCCTCTATCTCCCCTCTCTCTCTCTCTATCTCCCCTCTCTCTCTCTCTCTCTCTCTCTCTCTCTCTCTCTCCTCTCTCTCTCTATCTCCCCCCTCTCTCTCTCTATCTCCCCTCTCTATCTCCCTCTCTATCTCCCCTCTCTCTATCTCCCTTCTCTCTCTCTCTTCTCTCTCTCTATCTCCCCCCTCTCTCTCTCTCTCTATCTCCCCCCTCTCTCTCTCTCTCTCTCTCCCCCTATCTCCCTTCTCTCTCTCTCTCTCTATCTCCCCGCTCTCTCTCTCTCCCCTCTCTCTCCCCTCTCTCTCTCTATCTCCCCCCCCTCTCTCTCTCTCTCTATCTCCCCTCTCTCTCTCCATCTCCCCTCTCTCTCTCCATCTCCCCTCTCTCTCTCCATCTCCCCTCTCTCTCTCCATCTCCCCTCTCTCTCTCCATCTCCCCTCTCTCTCTCCATCTCCCCTCTCTCTCTCCATCTCCCCTCTCTCTCTCCATCTCCCCTCTCTCTCTCCATCTCCCCCCTCTCTCTCCATCTCCCCCTCTCTCTCCATCTCCCCTCTCTCTCTCCATCTCCCCCCTCTCTCTCTCCATCTCCCCTCTCTCTCTCTCCATCTCCCCTCTCTCTCTCTCCATCTCCCCTCTCTCTCTCTCCATCTCCCCTCTCTCTCTCCATCTCCCCTCTCTCTCTATCTCCCCTCTCTCTCTCTCCATCTCCCCTCTCTCTCCATCTCCCCTCTCTCTCTCTCCATCTCCCCTCTCTCTCTCTCCATCTCCCCTCTCTCTCTCTCCATCTCCCCTCTCTCTCTCTCTCTCTCCATCTCCCCTCTCTCTCCATCTCCCCTCTCTCCATCTCCCCTCTCTCTCTCCATCTCCCCTCTCTCTCGCTCCCCCCTCTCTCTCGCTCCCCCCCCTCTCGCTCCCCTCTCTCGCTCCCCCCCTCTCTCGCTCCCCCTCTCTCTTTCTTTCTCGCTCTCTCCTCTCTCTATCTCCCCTCTCTCTCTCCCCTCTCTCAACCTCTCTCTCTCTCCCCCCCTTCTCTCTCTCTCTCTATCTTCCCCTCTCTCTCTCTCTCTCTCCCTCTCTCTCTTTCCACATCTCCCCTCTCTCTCTCTCCCCTCTCTCTCTCCCCTCTCTCTCTCTCTCCCCTCTCTCCTCTCTCTCTCTCTCTCTATCTCCCCCCTCTCTCCCTCTCTCCCCTCTCTCTCTCTCCCCTCTCTTTCTCTCTCTCTCCCTCCCCTCTCTCTCCCTCCCCTCTCTCTCCCTCCCCTCTCTCTCTCTCTCTTCCCCCGCTCTCTCTCTCTCCCCTCTCTCTCTCTCTCCCCTCTCTCTCTCTCTCTCTCTCCCCTCTCTCTCTCCCCTCTCTCCCCTCTCTCCCTCCCCTCTCTATCTCTCTCTCTCCCCTCTCTCTCTCTCCCCCCTCTATCTCCCCTATCTCCCCCTCTCTCTCTCTCCCCCCCCCCTCTCTCTCTCTCCCCCCTCTCTCTCTATCTCTCTCCCCCCCTCTCTCTCTCCCCCCTCTCTCTCTCTATCTCCCCCCCCCCCTCTCTCTCTCTCTCCCCCCCTCTCTCTCCCCCCTCTCTCTCTCTCTCCCCCCCCTCTCTCTCTCTCCCCCCCCTCTCTCTCTCTCTCCCCCCTCTCTCTCTCCCCCCCCTCTCTCTCTATCTCCCCCCTCTCTCTCTCTCCCCCTCTCTCTCCCCATCTCTCCTCTCTCTCCCCTCTCTCTCTCTCTCCCCTCTCTCTCTCTCTCTCTATCTCTCCCCATCTCTCCTCTGCCCTCTCTCTCTCTCCCCTCTCTCTCTCTCACCCCTCTCTCTCTCTCCCCTCTCTCTCTGTCTCCTCTCTCCCCCTCTCTCTTTATCTCCCCTCTCTCTCTCCCCACATCTCCCCTCTCTCTCTCTGTCTCCTCTCTCTCCCCTATCTCCCCCCTCTGTCTCTCTCTCTCCCCTCTCTCTCTCTTCACATCTCCCCTCTCACTCCCCTCTTTCTCTCCCTATCTCCCCTCTCTATCTTATCTCTCTCTCCCCCCCATCTCTCTTTATCCCCTCTTGAGCTTTCTCTCCCCTCTTTTGAGCTGTTTGAGCTCTCTCCACGGCCCCGCCCCCGACCACGCCCCCTCCAGGACCTTCACGTTAGGCCACACCCCTCCACGGACCCCCCGCGATATGCCACGCCCCCTCCACGGACCTCCGAGCTAGGCTAGGCCCCCATGAGCCATGTGGCATGCATACTTTACATAATACATGTATTACCAGGTGCAGGGACTCACTCTCACTCTGAAGATTTTCTCCCAGCTAGAGCCGACAAAACCATGTGCACTGTCACAACCACACCCGCGGCCCCCCCCCCCCAGCCCCAGGCCCCTTCAGTCTGACAGTGACTCTGAGGCTGAGCTGACTGAGGGGGGGCATGGTCATGCACGGTGAGCTCACTGAGTGAGCTCACCGTGCATGACCATGCCCCCCCTCAGTCTGACTCTGAGGAGCTCACCGTGCCCCTGCGGCCCCCCCTCAGTCTGTGTGTGAAGAAGCTTTAACTTACCTTCCACTCCATTCTTCTTCACTCGGTAGTCACTGGCTGTGACACTGCTGCTGCCAGTCTGCCGTGCTTTCCAGAGTCTCCCACTGGACCCAGGGCTTTCCACAGACAGACCACACTCCAGACTTCTGCTACTGACAGACTGCACCGTACGTGCAGTCACAAGACAATTGATAAATGTGCGTGCGCAGCGTGCAGCCAGTCAGGAGGGAGCAGATATCAGTGCGCACCAAAATGCAAAGTTCCAGCCGGGGCAGGCAGCGTACACCGCTCTGATCAAAGAAAGTGACAATTGGCTGCCCTAGTGCCCCCTGGGCCCCTGGTCATTATGAAAATGTGAATCGAACATGTCATAATAAGTTTTTTTTTTGGGAAAAAAATAAAATAAATAATAATAAAAAAACACCACCTGTCTTGTTGGGCCCCCCTGTTTGGGAGAACTGCTTGGCCCGGTCGCAATGGCGACCTTCACATCACCATTAGTTACGCCCCTGGTTGCATGCCAGCCCCAGTCAGATTCAGACGAGTTCTGAATCTGATTGGCTGAGAGTCAGACTAGTAGTGAGAGGCGGCCAGGACGGAGGCTAGCCTCCTGTGGAAGCGTATGGGGCGCATTGGAGAGCACTGCATTAGCACCTTTTCTCCTCTGGTGGCAGTCTCTCAGCGTCCCATACACTTCCACAGTAGTCAATGCATTCATATTGCGCAATGCAAGGACAGCCGGCTGTCCTTGTCTTGCGCAATATGAATGTATTGATGTATAAACAAACAGTGAGTCAGTTTTAATAACATTTACACACAGAATCATGATTTTGGTGGAGGGGTGGGGGGGGTAGGGGGGGTCACCTTATTTTATAAAAAAAAAATATGAAAAAAAAAAATAATAATTTTTTTATTTTTTAATTTTAAATAAATGCTGCCTGTAATTACATAGATTGGCCAGGGTAGGCGCTGCCTCACCTGCCTCCTGTGACTGCACGTCACTGGGTCACTATGCTCACACAATACTACTCTTGTATTCTTTCAGACAATGAGAGTTCATTAACCATTTTGTAAACGTACAGTGTAGTAACCAATTTTTGAAGGAACAAAAGTTAATGTTCATTTCAAATTTACAGTACATATATTAGATATGAATAAGGATAAATAAATTAAGATTTTTTAACAAAAATCTGACCTATATCTCAAAGCCAGGACAACAGCTTATAATAACAGTTTATAATAACAGCTGTTACATTTATCATGAATATTAGTTTGCCTTTTGTCAAAACCATGAAAATATCACAACAGTATCCTAGACATATAAACAACTTAATTACTGTTACATTTATCATGAATATTAGTTTGCCTTTTGTCAAAACCATGAAAATATCACAACAGTATCCTAGACATATAAACAACTTAATTACTGGGTAGAAACGAGTCATACGTATATTTATTGTGTTTCTCTAGCATGCACCAATCATCTTCTTGAACAAGGTAATAAATGACACAAAAATAGGCTATAATTGAAAATAATATTGACATATATAGAGTCATAAAATCTAATTCATTCTAAGTAATACAAAAATTATATTGTATTTAGACCGAGCTTCAAGTATCAGAGCACCTATTCAGTGGGCAAATAATCTAAAGCTTAATATTAGATGTGGTACCCGGACATAGAAACAGTATTAAACACATATGGTCCAAAAAAACGAGCTTTAGGGATTATAATATATTAATACATCTAGTCTTGTGATTATATAATTCATTTAAGAAAAAGACTTAGAACAAGTTTACATGGTAATATTTAAAAGTTGATTTTTACTTTTAATTAAGTTATGGCTTCTATTCAAATAAGGAAGAATAAACAAATATCTTAGTACCTGATGATTTAAGGTGATGACACATTCATAAAGCAGGCAATAAAAGTAGGTATGTGCAAAATTAGCTATCCGGATATCCGTTTGTCTGAATTTGCTCAGATCTTTGTGTGTTGCACATTAACATTAATATTGGCCAAGTTTCTATTGAGGTGGCAAAGTTAGGATGGTGATACATAACAAATCTCCATAGACTTTAATAGAGATAAAAAAAATGATCACCAGTTTCCACACTTTACCACCTCAATGAAGACTAGGCCATATTCGGGTTGGAAATAGCCAAATACTGCTACCCGCGACCATATTTGGAATTCGTTTGACAAATGAATATCCGAATAACAAATTGTGCTGTGTGTAACAAAACATTATTAACAGGGTTTACACACTCCTTTTTTTTATACAAAATCTATTGCCTGATTTATATCTGTCCTGAACTGTTATCAGCAGAAGACAGTGGTGCCCATTACTTTATAGAAACTAGAGAACAAAACTAGAGTACTGTACTTATAGAAATGTAACCTTTACACTTATATCTTCAATATGTAATAAACTATTATAATAGTAAAAAAATACATCTACATATTATTCTAAGGCTAATCTTTGCTTTGAATACACCATAATGTCTAGCATGTTTTTACAGTTCAATATTCCTTTAAAGCTCTCTGCTCTGGTGAGATTATCTAAGAAGTCTCATCAGTAGTGTGAGATCCCTAAAATATATATTTTTTAAATAGCTTGAGAGCTGTTTATCCAGCTATGCAGGATTATAAATGTAAACTAGAGACTACTTTGCAACATTATGCTCAAAAACGCCCACAAATATTTTGGGTAATTTCTTTCCATGCCAGGAAGTTTTTGATTATTAGGCTGTTAGAGCTGGGTAAGTACTGTTGAATGACCTCTGATAAAAAAAGAGAGCTACAAAGTTGTCAATTTTTATATTACAAGGATACATAAACTGGAACATGTATAGGAACGCTATAACTTATACAACCATGGCTACTGGGAATACTCAAAATAACGATTTTTTTATTTTTTTATTTTTACTTTTTGCTATTTCTTTAACAAAGGAAAGAAAGATTTTTTTTTTTTTTTTCACTTTTTACTTTTTTATTGAGGTTGTTAGCAGGTACACCAAACAACAAGTGATAAACAAGAATGATATGTGGTACATCAAGTATTGTTATACTGTAACATCAAAGTACACAATTATTAACTTTCTATACACAAGGCTATGGGGCCGATTTAACATTGTGCGAGCGGACATGATCCGATATTGTGGATCATGTCCGCTGTCGGCATTTATCATTGCACCAGCAGTTCTGGTGAACTGCTGGTGCAATGCCGCCCCCTGCAGATTCGCGGCCAATCGGCTCCCAGCAGGGGGTGTCAATCAACCCGATCGTATTCGATCTGGGTTGATTTCCGAAGATGTCTGTCTGCCGCCTCAGAGCAGGTGGACAGGTTATGGAGCAGTGGTCTTTAGACCGCTGCTTCATTACTTGTGGTTCTGGCTAGCCTGAAGGCTCGCCAGAAACACGGGGCATCAAGCTCCATACGGATCTTGATAAGTATGCCCCTATGTGTTGTTTAAATAACTAAAAATCCTAACAACATTAATGCTAATGTACAAATGAAAATAGAACCTCATTCTAAATAGTATAAGTTCTTCTGAAACTACAAATGGTCACTCATGGACCTAGGTGATCATAAATAACTAAGGGGAGGAAATCAAATGATATAAACTGTCACTCTTGGACCATAATGGTATAGATTAACATTTGTTTGGATCTTGTGATATAAACTATTGTAGCAGAATAAAATAGCATGAAACTTGTATATCTAGGTATCTTTTAGGGAATTGTAACAAACTAACGACCAAATTAAGGCCTAGATTTAGAGTTCGGCGGTAGCCGTCAAAACCAGCGTTAGAGGCTCCTAACGCTGGTTTTGGCCGCCCGCTGGTATTTGGAGTCAGTGATTAAAGGGTCTAACGCTCACTTTTCAGCCGCGACTTTTCCATACCGCAGATCCCCCTACGCCATTTGCGTAGCCTATCTTTTCAATGGGATCTTCCTAACGCCGGTATTTAGAGTCGTTTCTGCAGTGAGCGTTAGAGCTCTAACGACAAGATTCCAGCCGCCTGAAAATAGCAGGAGTTAAGAGCTTTCTGGCTAACGCCGGTTTATAAAGCTCTTAACTACTGTACCCTAAAGTACACTAACACCCATAAACTACCTATGTACCCCTAAACCGAGGTCCCCCCACATCGCCGCCACTCGATTAAAATTTTTAACCCCTAATCTGCCGACCGCCACCTACGTTATACTTATGTACCCCTAATCTGCTGCCCCTAACACCGCCGACCCCTGTATTATATCTATTAACCCCTAACTTGCCCCCCACAACGTCGCCGCAAGCTACTTAAAATAATTAACCCCTAATCTTCCGACCGCAAATCGCCGCCACCTACGTTATCCCTATGTACCCCTAATCTGCTACCCCTAACATCGCCGACCCCTATGTTATATTTATTAACCCCTAATCTGCCCCCCTCAACGTCGCCGACACCTACCTACACTTATTAACCCCTAATCTGCCGAGCGGACCTGAGCGCTACTATAATAAAGTTATTAACCCCTAATCCGCCTCACTAACCCTATCATAAATAGTATTAACCCCTAATCTGCCCTCCCTAACATCGCCGACACCTACCTTCAATTATTAACCCCTAATCTGCCGACCGGAGCTCACCGCTATTCTAATAAATGTATTAACCCCTAAAGCTAAGTCTAACCCTAACACTAACACCCCCCTAAGTTAAATATAATTTTTATCTAACGAAATAAATTAACTCTTATTAAATAAATGATTCCTATTTAAAGCTAAATACTTACCTGTAAAATAAATCCTAATATAGCTACAATATAAATTATAATTATATTATAGCTATTTTAGGATTAATATTTATTTTACAGGCAACTTTGTAATTATTTTAACCAGGTACAATAGCTATTAAATAGTTAAGAACTATTTAATAGTTACCTAGTTAAAATAATAACAAATTTACCTGTAAAATAAATCCTAACCTAAGATATAATTAAACCTAACACTACCCTATCAATAAAATAATTAAATAAACTACCTACAATTACCTACAATTAACCTAACACTACACTATCAATAAATTAATTAAACACAATTGCTACAAATAAATACAATTAAATAAACTATCTAAAGTACAAAAAATAAAAAAGAACTAAGTTACAGAAAATAATAAAATATTTACAAACATAAGAAAAATATTACAACAATTTTAAAATAATTACACCTACTCTAAGCCCCCTAATAAAATAACAAAGCCTCCCAAAATAAAAAATTCCCTACCCTATTCTAAAATACAAATATTACAAGCTCTTTTACCTTACCAGCCCTGAACAGGGCCCT
The DNA here is from genome assembly GCF_027579735.1 of Bombina bombina. Classification (NCBI taxonomy): domain Eukaryota; kingdom Metazoa; phylum Chordata; class Amphibia; order Anura; family Bombinatoridae; genus Bombina; species Bombina bombina. The sequence goes on from NC_069500.1 coordinate 247,362,887, forward strand.
TTGCGGGGCATGCCCCAAGAATTTCAGCTCTTTTGCCTGTAAAAAAAAACATACAATACCCCCCCCCCCAACATTACAACCCACCACCCACATACCCCTAATCTAACCCAAACCCCCTTTAAATAAACCTAACACTAATCCCCTGAAGATCTTCCTACCTTGTCTTCACCATACCAGGTTCACCGATCCGTCCTGGCTCCAAGATCTTCATCCAACCCAAGCGGGGGTTGGCGATCCATAATCCGGTGCTCCAAAGTCTTCCTCCTATCCGGCAAGAAGAGGACATCCGGACCGGCAAACATCTTCTCCAAGCGGCATCTTCTATCTTCTTCCATCCGATGACGACCGGCTCCATCTTGAAGACCTCCAGCGCGGATCCATCCTCTTCTTCCGACGACTAGACGACGAATGACGGTTCCTTTAAGGGACGTCATCCAAGATGGCGTCCCTCGAATTCCGATTGGCTGATAGGATTCTATCAGCCAATCGGAATTAAGGTAGGAATTTTCTGATTGGCTGATGGAATCAGCCAATCAGAATATAGTTCAATCCGATTGGCTGATCCAATCAGCCAATCAGATTGAGCTCGCATTCTATTGGCTGTTCCGATCAGCCAATAGAATGCGAGCTCAATCTGATTGGCTGATTGGATCAGCCAATCGGATTGAACTATATTCTGATTGGCTGATTCCATCAGCCAATCAGAAAATTCCTACCTTAATTCCGATTGGCTGATAGAATCCTATCAGCCAATCGGAATTCGAGGGACGCCATCTTGGATGACGTCCCTTAAAGGAACCGTCATTCGTCGTCTAGTCGTCGGAAGAAGAGGATGGATCCGCGCTGGAGGTCTTCAAGATGGAGCCGGTCGTCATCGGATGGAAGAAGATAGAAGATGCCGCTTGGAGAAGATGTTTGCCGGTCCGGATGTCCTCTTCTTGCCGGATAGGAGGAAGACTTTGGAGCACCGGATTATGGATCGCCAACCCCCGCTTGGGTTGGATGAAGATCTTGGAGCCAGGACGGATCGGTGAACCTGGTATGGTGAAGACAAGGTAGGAAGATCTTCAGGGGATTAGTGTTAGGTTTATTTAAGGGGGGTTTGGGTTAGATTAGGGGTATGTGGGTGGTGGGTTGTAATGTTGGGGGGGGGTATTGTATGTTTTTTTTTACAGGCAAAAGAGCTGAAATTCTTGGGGCATGCCCCGCAAAGGGCCCTGTTCAGGGCTGGTAAGGTAAAAGAGCTTGTAATATTTGTATTTTAGAATAGGGTAGGGAATTTTTTATTTTGGGGGGCTTTGTTATTTTATTAGGGGGCTTAGAGTAGGTGTAATTAGTTTAAAATTGTTGTAATATTTTTCTTATGTTTGTAAATATTTTATTATTTTCTGTAACTTAGTTCTTTTTTATTTTTTGTACTTTAGATAGTTTATTTAATTGTATTTATTTGTAGGAATTGTGTTTAATTAATTTATTGATAGTGTAGTGTTAGGTTAATTGTAGGTAATTGTAGGTAGTTTATTTAATTATTTTATTGATAGGGTAGTGTTAGGTTTAATTATATCTTAGGTTAGGATTTATTTTACAGGTAAATTTGTTATTATTTTAACTAGGTAACTATTAAATAGTTCTTAACTATTTAATAGCTATTGTACCTGGTTAAAATAATTACAAAGTTGCCTGTAAAATAAATATTAATCCTAAAATAGCTATAATATAATTATAATTTATATTGTAGCTATATTAGGATTTATTTTACAGGTAAGTATTTAGCTTTAAATAGGAATCATTTATTTAATAAGAGTTAATTTATTTCGTTAGATAAAAATTATATTTAACTTAGGGGGGTGTTAGTGTTAGGGTTAGACTTAGCTTTAGGGGTTAATACATTTATTAGAATAGCGGTGAGCTCCGGTCGGCAGATTAGGGGTTAATAATTGAAGGTAGGTGTCGGCGATGTTAGGGAGGGCAGATTAGGGGTTAATACTATTTATGATAGGGTTAGTGAGGCGGATTAGGGGTTAATAACTTTATTATAGTAGCGCTCAGGTCCGCTCGGCAGATTAGGGGTTAATAAGTGTAGGCAGGTGTCGGCGACGTTGTGGGGGGCAGATTAGGGGTTAATAAATATAACATAGGGGTCGGCGATGTTAGGGCAGCAGATTAGGGGTACATAGGGATAACGTAGGTGGCGGCGGTTTACGGAGCGGCAGATTAGGGGTTAAAAGTGTAATGCAGGGGTCAGCGATAGCGGGGGCGGCAGATTAGGGGTTAATAAGTGTAAGGTTAGGGGTGTTTAGACTCGGGGTACATGTTAGAGTGTTAGGTGCAGACGTAGGAAGTGTTTCCCCATAGGAAACAATGGGGCTGCGTTAAGAGCTGAACGCTGCTTTTTTGCAGGTGTTAGGTTTTTTTTCAGCTCAAACTGCCCCATTGTTTCCTATGGGAGAATCGTGCACGAGCACGTTTTTGATGCCGGCCGCGTCCGTAAGCAACTCTGGTATCGAGAGTTGCATTTGCGGTAAATATGCTCTACGCTCCTTTTTTGGAGCCTAACGCAGCATTTGTTTGAACTCTCGATACCAGAGTTAAATTTATGGTGCGGCCAGAAAAAAACCTGCGGAGCGTTAACAGCCCTTTTACCGCCGAACTCCAAATCTAGGCCTAAGAGTTTTGCGTTAAGCTGAAAAAGCAGCATTAACAGGTCCTAACGCTGCTTTTTCACTACCGCTGCTATTACGAGTCTTGCAAGTTTAGGGGCACATCACACTTCTTTGGCCTTACCACAAAACGACTTACGTAAACTTTGTAAACCCTTTTTTCTATGGGACTTCCATAGCGCCGGTATTACGAGTCTGTCCTGGGAGGCCAAAAAGTTAGCGGTACACCCTCTACCTCCAAGATTCCTAACGCATTCTAAAGTCAGTATTTATGAGTTTTACACTACAACGCTGTAGCATAAAACTCATAACTAAAGTGCTAAAAAGTACACTAACACCCATAAACTATCTATTAACCCCTAAACCGAGGCCCTCCCGCATCGCAAACACTAAAATACAATTTTTAACCCCTAATCTGCCACTCCGGACATCGCCGCCACTAGAATAAACATATTAACCCCTAAACCGCTGCACTCCCGCCTCGCAAACACTAGTTAAATATTATTAACCCCTAATCTGCCGCCCCTAACATCGCCGCCACCTACATTATACTTATTAACCCCTAATCTGCCGTCCCCAACGCCGCCGCCACTATATTAAATGTATTAACCCCTAAATCTAAGTCTAACCCTAACACCCCCTAACCTAAATATAATTTAAAGAAAATTACTATAATTAACTAAATTATTCTTATTAAAACTAAATACTTACCTGTAAAATAAACCCTAAGCTAGCTACAATATAACTAATAGTTACATTGTATCTAGCTTAGGGTTTATTTTTATTTTACAGGCAAGTTTGTATTTATTTTAACTAGGTAGAATAGTTATTAAATAGTTATTAACTATTTAATTACTACCTAGCTAAAATAAATACAAATTGACCTGTAAAATAAAACCTAACCTAAGTTACACTAACACCTAACACTACACTAAAATTAAATACACTAACTAAATTAAATACAATTAAATAAATTAAATTAGCTAAATCACAAAAACAAACAAACACTAACTTACAGAAAATAAAAAACAAATTACAGATCTTTAAACTAATTACACCTAATCTAATAGCCCTATCAAAATAAAAAAGCCCCCCCAAAATAAAAAAAACCCTAGCCTAAACTATCAATAGCCCTTAAAAGGGCCTTTTGCTGGGCATTGCCCCAAAGTAATCAGCTCTTTTACCTTTAAAAAAAATACAAACAACCCCCCCCAACAGTAAAACCCACCACCCACACAACCAACCCCCTAAATAAAATACTAACTAAAAAAACCTAAGCTCCCCATTGCCCTGAAAAGGGCATTTGGATGGGCATTTAGCTCTTTTGCAGGCCCAAAGCCCTAACCTAAAAAAATAAACCCACCCAATACACCCTTAAAAATATCCTAACACTAACCCCCGAAGATTCACTTACCGGGAGAAGTCTTCATCCAAGTGGCAAGATGTCCTCAACGAAGCCGGGAGAAGTGGTCCTCCAGACGGGCAGAAGTGGTCCTCCAGACGGGCAGAAGTCTTCATCCAGACGGCATCTTCAATCTTCATCCATCCGGCGCGGAGCATCCTCTTCAAATGACAGCTTCTTTGTAATGAATATCTCTTTAAGTGACGTCATCCAAGATCAGCCAATCGGAATTAAGGTAGAAAAAATCCTATTAGCTGATTGGATCAGTGTAATCTGCCAAGATAAATGAGTAAAGTGGTCATCCAGCAAGGTAGTCAGATTCTTTAGAAATAATTGTACATTTAGATCCATGTCCCGTATTGCTCAAATATCAGACTAAGAGAGGCTGTATTACCCGGCTATTTTATAAATCATTCATTAGCATTTATCAAGATCCAAGTATGTAATTCAAAGTCCATATGATGTGTATAGAATATCTGTCTTCAAAATAACAAGAGTTAAAGAACAATTCAATATAATTGCATAATCAACAAATGCGTAATCAAACAAAGTAATAGCACTTAGATTTTTATAAGACAAATTTAAAAATTAGTTATATTTTCTTTCCCCCGCATCATGTGAAAGCCATCAGCTCAGTAAACTGAGGGCTACTTGTACTTATAGAAATGTAACCTTTACACTTATATCTTCAATATGTAATAAACTATTATAATAGTAAAAAAATACATCTACATATTATTCTAAGGCTAATCTTTGCTTTGAATACACCATAATGTCTAGCATGTTTTTACAGTTCAATATTCCTTTAAAGCTCTCTGCTCTGGTGAGATTATCTAAGAAGTCTTATCAGTAGTGTGAGATCCCTAAAATATTTTTTTTAAAAATAGCTTGAGAGCTGTTTATCCAGCTATTCAGGATTATAAATGTAAACTAGAGACTACTTTGCAACATTATGCTCAAAAACGCACACAAATATTTTGGGTAATTTCTTTCCATGCCAGGAAGTTTTTGATTATTAGGCTGTTAGAGCTGGGTAAGTACTGTTGAATGACCTCTGATAAAAAAAGAGAGCTACAAAGTTGTCAATTTTTATATTACAAGGAGACATAAACTGGAACTTGTATAGGAACGCTATAACTTATACAACCATGGCTACTGGGAATACTCAAAATAACGATTTTTTATTTTTTTTATTTTTACTTTTTGCTATTTCTTTAACAAAGGAAAGAAAGATTTTTTTTTTTGTTATTTCACTTTTTACTTTTTTATTGAGGTTGTTAGCAGGTACACAAAACAACAAGTGATAAACAAGAATGAGATGTGGTACATCAAGTATTGTTATACTGTAACATCAAAGTACACAATTATTAACTTTCTATACACAAGGCTATGGGGCCGATTTAACATTGTGCGAGCGGACATGATCCGATATTGTGGATCATGTCCGCTGTCGGCATTTATCATTGCACCAGCAGTTCTGGTGAACTGCTGGTGCAATGCCGCCCCCTGCAGATTCGCGGCCAATCGGCTGCCAGCAGGGGGTGTCAATCAAGCCGATCGTATTCGATCTGGGTTGATTTCCGAAGATGTCTGTCTGCCGCCTCAGAGCAGGTGGACAGGTTATGGAGCAGTGGTCTTTAGACCGCTGCTTCATTACTTGTGGTTCTGGCTAGCCTGAAGGCTCGCCAGAAACACGGGGCATCAAGCTCCATACGGATCTTGATAAGTATGCCCCTATGTGTTGTTTAAATAACTAAAAATCCTAACAACATTAATGCTAATGTACAAATGAAAATAGAACCTCATTCTAAATAGTATAAGTTCTTCTGAAACTACAAATGGTCACTCATGGACCTAGGTGATCATAAATAACTAAGGGGAGGAAATCAAATGATATAAACTGTCACTCTTGGACCATAATGGTATAGATTAACATTTGTTTGGATCTTGTGATATAAACTATTGTAGCAGAATAAAATAGCATGAAACTTGTATATCTAGGTATCTTTTAGGGAATTGTAACAAACTAACGACTAAATTAAGAGTTTTGCATTAAGCTGAAAAAGCAGCATTAACAGGTCCTAACGCTGCTTTTTCACTACCCCTGCTATTACGAGTCTTGCAAGTTTAGGGGCACCTCACACTTCTTTGGCCTTACCACAAAACGACTTACGTAAACTTCGTAAACCCTTTTTTCTATGGGACTTCCATAGCGCTGGTATTACGAGTCTGTCCTGGGAGGCCAAAAAGTTAGCGGTACACCCTCTACCTCCAAGATTCCTAACGCATTCTAAAGTCAGTATTTATGAGTTTTACACTACAACGCTGTAGCATAAAACTCATAACTAAAGTGCTAAAAAGTACACTAACACCCATAAACTATCTATTAACCCCTAAACCGAGGCCCTCCCGCATCGCAAACACTAAAATAAAATTTTTAACCCCTAATCTGCCACTCCGGACATCGCCGCCACTAGAATAAACATATTAACCCCTAAACCGCTGCACTCCCGCTTCGCAAACACTAGTTAAATATTATTAACCCCTAATCTGCCACCCCTAACATCGCCGCCACCTACATTATACTTATTAACCCCTAATCTGCCGTCCCCAACGCCGCCGCCACTATATTAAATGTATTAACCCCTAAATCTAAGTCTAACCCTAACACCCCCTAACCTAAATATAATTTAAAGAAAATTACTATATTAAATTAGCTAAATCACAAAAACAAACAAACACTAACTTACAGAAAATAAAAAACAAATTACAGATCTTTAAACTAATTACACCTAATCTAATAGCCCTATCAAAATAAAAAAGCCCCCCCAAAATAAAAAAAACCCTAGCCTAAACTATCAATAGCCCTTAAAAGGGCCTTTTGCTGGGCATTGCCCCAAAGTAATCAGCTCTTTTACCTTTAAAAAAAATACAAACAACCCCCCCCAACAGTAAAACCCACCACCCACACAACCAACCCCCTAAATAAAATACTAACTAAAAAAACCTAAGCTCCCCATTGCCCTGAAAAGGGCATTTGGATGGGCATTTAGCTCTTTTGCAGGCCCAAAGCCCTAACCTAAAAAAATAAACCCACCCAATACACCCTTAAAAATATCCTAACACTAACCCCCGAAGATTCACTTACCGGGAGAAGTCTTCATCCAAGTGGCAAGATGTCCTCAACGAAGCCGGCAGAAGTGGTCCTCCAGACGGGCAGAAGTGGTCCTCCAGACGGGCAGAAGTCTTCATCCAGACGGCATCTTCAATCTTCATCCATCCGGCGCGGAGCATCCTCTTCAAATGACGGCTTCTTTGTAATGAATATCTCTTTAAGTGACGTCATCCAAGATCAGCCAATCGGAATTAAGGTAGAAAAAATCCTATTGGCTGATTGGATCAGTGTAATCTGCCAAGATAAATGAGTAAAGTGGTCATCCAGCAAGGCAGTCAGAGTCTTTAGAAATAATTGTACATTTAGATCCATGTCCCGTATGGCTCAAATATCAGACTAAGAGAGGCTGTATTACCCGGCTATTTTATAAATCATTTATTAACATTTATCAAGATCCAAGTTTGTAATTCAAAGTCCATATGATGTGTATAGAATATCTGTCTTCAAAATAACAAGAGTTAAAGAACAATTCAATATAATTGCATAATCAACAAATGCGTAATCAAACAAAGTAATAGCACTTAGATTTTTATATGACAAATTTAAAAATTAGTTCTATTTTCCTTCCCCCGCATCATGTGAAAGCCATCAGCTAATCAAAAAATGTATATACGTTTGTATATAAAAAGACTGTTCAAATTTGGAAATGGAAGGGAATAGGAAAGTTGCTTAAAATTGCATCATGAAAGTTTAAGTTTGACTTTAGTGTTGCTTTAACAAAAGTACATTTTCTATATACTTTCTTACATTTTTATCATACTGGGTAAGTGTTGCATAAAGCAGTTTTGCAGAATGATTTGGGCAGCAAAAAACATGAACTCTATGACACATTAGATGACATTTATCAAAATCAAGGTACAGTGATTTTACAGGCAAAACTATTTACATGGTTTACTGACTTTAAAACTAGACACAATTTGGAGTTTGAAATAGTGGAAAATAACAGGGACTCCCCCCTGAGCTAAATAAGAAAACCATGATCTCAGGAATGTGGGTCATCCTTCTGTTTGTCCCCATTTTCTTATTTTTCCCTCATGGGCCCAGTTCAAAAAAGATGACTGATACTTAGAAGCTAATTAATCATTTCTTCTTTGATGTATTTCCTGTCAGCTTCTCAGTCAGTGAAATTTGCATAGCAAACTAAGCTTTTTTTTTCTCCAGTGTCCTTGAATTACTTGAAGAACAAAAAAAAACAACCTGTGTTTAGTTAATGTATCTGATTCAGATAGCTAGTTTTACATGTGACAAGCATTATATATATAGTGTGTCCCTTAGAAACAAACAATGGTGTAGGCATTATAGTCATTATAAGCCCAGTTTTCTAATATATTGTAATATTTGATTGCAGTAACTTTTTGGCTGACATTAGGCCACAAATCACTACAAACCCTTGCTGACGGTTAGCACCTTGTTCTAGGATGGGATGTTCTTGTATTTTATTAGGTTAGAAATCCCTACAAAATCTTGAAAATCTTAATTCCTGTCTTTAGTTTTTGAGATATTTGCAGGAATAATATTTTTGTTTTTCAAATTTTAAATACACAGTATTATAGAACATTTAGCCATGCCTACAGCCACAACTACTACATAGATGTATTTGAAAGTCAGCAGATAGATCCTTGAAAGTTTTGGTGAGATAACAACAACATTTCACAATATTGACTTGTGTACAAAACAACTTTTCTCATGATCACTGAATACATTTCTTCCAGGATATTATTTCTCTTGTAAGGTGTATCCAGTCCACGGATCATCCATTACTTGTGGGATAGTCTCCTTCCCAACAGGAAGTTGCAAGAGGATCACCCACAGCAGAGCTGCTATATAGCTCCTCCCCTAACTGCCATATCCAGTCATTCTCTTGCAACTCTCAACAAACATGGAGGTAGTAAAAGGAAAGTGGTGAAATGTAGCTGTTATCTTGCTTCAATCAAAAGTTTGTTATTTTTAAATGGTTTTGGAGTTGTACTATTTTGTCCCAGGCAGAAAAATAGAAGAATCTGGCTGTGATTTCTATGATCTTAGCAGGTTGTAACTAAGATCCATTGCTGTTCTCACACATGACTGAAGAGAGAGGTAACTTCAGCGGGGGAATGGCGTGCAGGTTATCCTGCTATGAGGTATGTGCAGTTAAGATTTTTTCTAGAAGATGTGAATGCTAGAAAATGCTGCTGATACCAAATTTGTGTAAGGTAAGCCTGAATACAGTGATTTAATAGCGACTGGTATCATGCTTACTTTCTGAGGTAATACTCTTTTATATTTACAATATAAAACGTTTGCTGGCATGTTTAAACGTTTTTATATATACTTTGGTGATAAAACTTTATTGGGGCCTAGTTTTTTCCACATGGCTGGCTTAAATTTGCCTAGAAACTGTTTCCTGAGGCTTTCCACTGTGTTACTATGAGTGGGAGGGGCCTAATTTAGCGCTTTTTTGCGCAGTAACTTTTACAGACTGAGACATCCAGCTTCCTCCAGGAGTCCCCTGAATGCTATAGGACATCTCTAAAGGGCTCTTAGGCTTTCCAAAATAGTTTGTTGGGGAAGGTAGGCCCACAGCAAGGCTGTGGCAGTTGGTGTGACTGTTAAAAAATGTTTATATCGTTTTTTTGATCCGTTTTTTGAACTAAGGGGTTAATCATCCATTTGCAAGTGGGTGCAATGCTCTGTTAGCTTATTATACACACTGTAAAAATTTTGTTTGATTTACTGCCTTTTTTCACTGTTTTTCAAATTCTGACAAAATTTGTTTCTCTTAAAGGCACAGTACCGTTTCTTATATTTGCTTGTTAACTTGATTTAAAGTGTTTTCCAAGCTTGCTAGTCTCATTGCTAGTCTGTACAAACATGTCTGACATAGAGGAAACTCCTTGTTCATTATGTTTAAAAGCCATGGTGGAACCCCCTCTTAGAATGTGTACCAAATGTACTGATTTCACTTTAAGCAATAAAGATCATATTCTGTCTTTAAAAAATTTATCACCAGAGGAATCTGATGAGGGGGAAGTTATGCCGACTAACTCTCCCCACGTGTCAGATCCTTTGACTCCCGCTCAAGGGACACAAGCTCAAATGGCGCCAAGTACATCTAGGGCGCACATAGCGTTTACTTTACAAGACATGGCAGCAGTCATGGATAATACACTGTCAGCGGTATTAGCCAGACTACCTGAATTTAGAGGAAAGCGAGATAGCTCTGGAGTTAGACGAAATACAGAGCATACTGACACTTTAAGAGCTATGTCTGATACTGCCTCACAATATGCAGAAGCTGAAGAAAGAGAGCTTCTTTCTGTGGGTGAGGTTTCTGACTCAGGGAAGATGATGCAACCTGATTCTGATATTTCTACATTTAAATTTAAGCTTGAACACCTCCGCATGTTACTCACAGAGGTTTTAGCTGCTCTGAATGACTGTGATACAATTGCAGTGCCAGAGAAATTGTGTAGACTGGATAAATACTATGCAGTGCCGGTGTGCACTGATGTTTTCTCCCCCTCCTATTTTTAGAAAAATGTTTCCAATAGACGCCACCACACGGGACTTATGGCAGACAGTTCCTAAGGTGGAGGGAGCAGTTTCTACTCTAGCAAAGCGTACTACTATCCCTGTCGAGGACAGTTGTGCTTTCTTAGATCCAATGGATAAAAAGTTAGAGGGTTACCTTAAGAAAATGTTTATTCAACAAGGTTTTATCCTACAGCCCCTTGCATGCATTGCTCCTGTCACTGCTGCTGCGGCGTTCTGGTTTGAGTCTCTGGAAGAGGCTTTACAGGTAGCGACTCCATTGGATGACATACTTGACAAGCTTAGAGCACTTAAGCTAGCCAATTCTTTTGTTTCTGATGCCATTGTTCATTTGACTAAATTAACGGCTAAGAATTCTGGTTTTGCTATCCAGGCGCGCAGAGCGCTATGGCTTAAATCATGGTCAGCTGACGTTACTTCAAAGTCTAAGATGCTTAACATTCCCTTCAAGGGGCAGACCCTATTCGGGCCTGGTTTGAAGGAGATTATTGCTGATATCACTGGAGGAAAAGGTCATGCCCTTCCTCAGGATAGGTCCAAATCAAGGGCCAAACAGTCTAATTTTTGTGCCTTTCGAAACTTCAAGGCAAGTGCGGCATCAATTTCCTCTAATGCAAAACAAGAGGGAACTTTTGCTCAGTCCAAGACGGTCTGGAGACCTAACCAGCCCTGGAACAAAGGTAAGCAGGCCAAAAAGCCTGCTGCTGCCTCTAAGACAGCATGAAGGAACGGCCCCCTATCCTGTAACAGATCTAGTAGGGGGCAGACTTTCGCTCTTCGCCCAGACGTGGGCAAGAGATGTCCAGGATCCCTGGGCATTGGAAATTATATCCTAGGGATATCTTCTGGATTTCAAGGCTTCCCCCCCAAAAGGGAGATTTTACCTTTCACAATTATCTGCAAACCAGATAAAGAGAGAGGCATTCTTACACTGTGTACAAGACCTCCTAGTTATGGGAGTGATCCATCCAGTTCCAAAGGAGGAACAGGGACAGGGATTTTACTCAAACCTGTTTGTGGTTCCCAAAAAAGAGGGAACCTTCAGACCAATTTTGGATCTAAAGATCTTAAACAAATTCCTCAGAGTTCCATCATTCAAGATGGAGACTATTCGTACCATCCTACCTATGATCCAGGAGGGTCAATTCATGACTACAGTGGATTTAAAGGATGCTTATCTTCACATTCCGATACACAAAGATCATCATCAGTTTCTCAGGTTTGCCTTCCTAGACAGGCATTACCAGTTTGTAACTCTTCCCTTTGGGTTAGCTACAGCCCCAATAATTTTTACGAAGGTTCTGGGGTCGCTTCTGGCGGTCCTAAGGCCGCGGGGCATAGCAGTGGCCCCTTATTTAGACGACATCCTGATTCAGGCGTCAAACTATCAAATTGCCAAGTCTCATATGGACATAGTGCTGGCATTTCTGAGGTCGCATGGGTGGAAGGTGAACGAGGAAAAGAGTTCTCTATCCCCCCTCACAAGAGTTTCCTTCCTAGGGACTCTGATAGATTCTGTAGAAATGAAAATTTACCTGACGGAGTCCGGGTTATCAAAACTTCTAAATTCCTGCCGTGTTCTTTATTCCATTCCTCGCCCTTCGGTGGCTCAGTGCATGGAAGTAATCGGCTTAATGGTAGCGGCAATGGACATAGTGCCGTTTGCACGCCTACATCTCAGACCGCTGCAACTCTGCATGCTCAGTCAGTGGAATGGGGATTACACAGATTTGTCCCCTCTACTAAATCTGGATCAAGAGACCAGGGATTCTCTTCTCTGGTGGCTATCTCGGGTCCATCTGTCCAAAGGTATGACCTTTCGCAGGCCAGATTGGACAATTGTAACGACAGATGCCAGCCTTCTAGGTTGGGGTGCAGTCTGGAACTCCCTGAAGGCTCAGGGATCGTGGACTCAGGAGGAGTCACTCCTTCCAATAAACATTCTGGAACTAAGAGCGATATTCAATGCTCTTCAGGCTTGGCCTCAGCTAGCGACAATGAGGTTCTTCAGATTTCAGTCGGACAACATCACGACTGTGGCTTACATCAACTATCAAGGGGGAACAAGGAGTTCCCTAGCGATGTTAGAAGTCTCAAAGATAATTCGCTGGGCGGAGATTCACTCTTGCCACCTATCAGCTATCCATATCCCAGGTGTAGAGAACTGGGAGGTGGATTTTCTAAGTCAACAGACTTTTCATCCGGGGGAGTGGGAACTCCATCCAGAGGTGTTTGCACAATTGGTTCATCGTTGGGGCAAACCAGAACTGGATCTCATGGCGTCTCGCCAGAATGCCAAGCTTCCTTGTTACGGATCCAGGTCCAGGGACCCCAAGGCAACGCTGATAGATGCTCTAGCAGTGCCTTGGTCCTTCAACCTGGCTTATGTGTTTCCACCGTTTCCTCTGCTCCCTCGTCTGATTGCCAAAATCAAGCAGGAGAGAGCATCGGTGATCTTGATAGCGCCTGCGTGGCCATGCAGGACTTGGTATGCAGATCTGGTGGACATGTCATCCTTTCTACCATGGACTCTGCCACTGAGACAGGACCTTCTACTTCAAGGTCCTTTCAACCAACCAAATCTAATTTCTCTGAGGCTGACTGCCTGGAGATTGAACGCTTGATTTTATCAAAGCGTGGTTTCTCCGAGTCAGTCATTGATACCTTAATTTAGGCACGAAAGCCTGTCACCAGGAAAATAAAGATATGGCGTAAATATCTTTATGGGTGTGAATCCAAGGGCTACTCATGGAGTAAGGTCAGGATTCCCAGGATATTATCTTTTCTCCAAGAAGGATTGGAGAAAGGATTGTCAGCTAGTTCCTTAAAGGGACAGATTTCTGCACTATCTATTCTTTTGCACAAGCGTCTGGCGGATGTCCCAGACATTCAGGCATTTTGTCAGGCTTTAGTTAGAATCAAGCCTGTGTTTAAACCTGTTGCTCCACCTTGGAGCTTAAATTTGGTTCTTAAAGTTCTTCTTCATTCCATAGATATCAAACTTTTATCTTGGAAAGTTCTTTTTTTGGTAGCTATTTCCTCGGCTCGTAGAGTTTCCGAGTTATCTGCCTTACAATGTGATTCTCCTTATCTGATCTTCCATGCAGATAAAGTAGTTCTGCATACCAAACCTGGGTTTTTACCTAAGGTGGTATCTAATAAGAATATCAATCAAGAGATTGTTGTTCCGTCTTTGTGTCCTAATCCTTCTTCGAAGAAGGAACGTCTATTACACAATCTGGACGTGGTTCGTGCTTTAAAGTTTTACTTACAAGCTACTAAAGATTTTCGTCAAACATCTGCTTTGTTTGTTGTCTACTCTGGACAGAGGAGAGGTCAAAAGGCTTCGGCAACCTCTCTTTCTTTTTGGCTAAGAAGCATAATCCGCTTAGCCTATGAGACTGCTGGCCAGCAGCCTCCAGAAAGGATTACAGCTCATTCTACTAGAGCTGTGGCTTCCACATGGGCCTTTAAAAATGAGGCTTCTGTTGAACAGATTTGCAAGGTGGCAACTTGGTCTTCGCTTCATACTTTTTCAAAATTCTACAAATTTGATACTTTTGCTTCTTCGGAGGCTATTTTTGGGAGAAAGGTTTTACAGGCAGTGGTACCTTCCGTTTAAGTACCTGCCTTGTCCCTCCCTTCATCCGTGTACTTTAGCTTTGGTATTGGTATCCCACAAGTAATGGATGATCCGTGGACTGGATACACCTTACAAGAGAAAACATAATTTATGCTTACCTGATAAATTTATTTCTCTTGTGGTGTATCCAGTCCACGGCCCGCCCTGTCATTTTAAGGCAGGTATTTTTTAATTTTAAACTACAGTCACCACTGCACCCTATGGTTTCTCCTTTCTCTGCTTGTTTTCGGTCGAATAACTGGATATGGCAGTTAGGGGAGGAGCTATATAGCAGCTCTGCTGTGGGTGATCCTCTTGCAACTTCCTGTTGGGAAGGAGAATATACCACAAGTAATGGATGATCCGTGGACTGGCTACACCACAAGAGAAATAAATTTATCAGGTAAGCATAAATTATGTTTTTCACAAATACAAAGTATTTCTTTCAAAAGAAAAATAATTTTCTTAACATTCTTTATTAAAAATAAACAAATAAATTAAAATAAAAACATGAAACCAACAGTTTAAGGAGATTTGGTTCAGTACAGTTTAGGATATTTAAGTGTTTGTATCTTTTTTAAAAAAATTAAGTGCCCTCACAACCAATATTTGCTTCTAACTTCAAGCATCTTTTTATGGAAACTGCAGCTCCTGATTACGGGCCAGAATATATGTTTATCGTGGGTGTTTGCGCTTGTTGGTCTTATCGCTCGTATTACGAGTTGAAAGTAAATGTGATTGCTTAAGAGCTATTGTGATTTACTCTAGAAAGATTACTACATCTTCAGAGCTTTGGTTAACTGTCGCAAAACATAAAAGTGTCACAAAACACATCAAAAATACATTACGAAGTTCACTTACAATCATAATAACACCATCTAATAAAATTATTAACAAAATTGCATAAAAAAGTTATAAGGGCTCAAATATATGAGGTCTCAGGTGTTAGAAATAAAAAATGAAGGCAAAGGGCTAAACATAGAGATACATACATATTCATGTCTAAAGATGTATATATATATATATATATATATATATATATATATATTGATATAGTTATGTGTACATATGTATTTATATATTTATAAATACACATGTACACATAAATAGACATATATATATATATATATATATATATATATATATATATATATATATATATATATATATATATATATATCTATATATATATATATGTGTGTGTGTGTGTGTGCTTTGGAGCCCTTTGAACTTAAGTAGATGAAAACATTGAAAAACATATTTATGCAATATTTATTTTTAATAAAGTGTTAAAGTGTATATTTACTGTAAATATTTGTCATTCCAATGTCCAATAGCAGAATATGTTCTATGTACAGTACCTCACAAAAGTGAGTACACCCCTCACATTTTTGTAAATATTATATCTTTTCATGTGACAACACTGAAGAAATGACACTTTGCTACAATGTAAATTAGTGAGTATACAGCCTGTATAACAGTGTAAATTTGCTGTCCCCTCAAAATAACTCAACACACAGCCATTAATGTCTAAACCTTTGGCAACAAAAGTGAGTACACCCCTAAGTGGAAATGTCCAAATTGGGCCAAAAGTGTCAATATTTTGTGTGGCCACCATTATTTTCCAGCACTGCCTTAACCCTCTTGGGCATGGCGTTCACCAGAGCTTCACAGGTTACTACTGGAGTCCTCTTCCACTCCTCCATGAGGACATCACAGAGCTGTTGGATGTTAGAGACCTTACGCTCCCCCACCATCCATTTGAGGATTCCTCAAATATGCTCAATAGGGTTTTGGTCTGGAGACATGCTTGGTCAGTCCATCACCTTTACCCTCAGCTTCTTTAGCAAGGCAGTGGCCATCTTGGAGGTGTGTTTGGGGTCGTTATCATGTTGGAATGCTGCCCTGTGGCCCAGTCTCGGAAGGGAGTGGATCATGCTCTGTTTTAGTTTGTCACAGTACATGTTGGCATTCATGGTTCTTTCAATGAACTGTAGCTCCCCAGTGCCAGCAGCACTCATGCATGCCCAGACCATGACACTCCCACCACCATGCTTGACTGTAGGCAAGGCACACTTGTCTTTGTACTCCTCACCTGGTTGCCGCCACACACTCTTGACACCATCTGAACCAAATAAGTTTATATTGGTCTCATTGGACCACAGGACATGGTTCCAGTAATCCATGTCCTTAGTCTGCTTGGCTTCAGCAAACTGTTTGCAGGCTTTCTTGTGCATCAATCATCTTTAGAAGAGACTTCCTTCTGGGACGACAGCCATGCATACCAATTGCAGTGTGAGGCGTATGGTCTGAGCAATATAAAATAATAAAGTGTTGTCATAAATGTTAAAGGCGCCTATAAATACATAGGTAAAGTGATTCCCAAAAATCAGTGATAATATAAATCATAAAATATTATTATGAAAAATATATTATTTAAATAGTGATAATAATATACTGGGACACAATTAAACGACCTATAAACGTGTCAATTATGATATACACATATATAAATAATACAGTGTCAAAAAGTTCATCTGCAAAGCAAAAAAAGATGATGATACTCAAACCATGAATTAAGTCCTCCAAGTGAATGTATCAATGGAAAGAGTCCTTGATGATAAAAGGTAAGATAAATCTCTGTTAGGGTCTCCAATTTATGTGGAAAGATGGCAGCAATAACTTCTTCAAATGTTGTTAGACAAACAAGCAGGAATCTGTAGACAATGATAAAAGAAGAGAAGAAGGCGCCACAATAGTGCTTTATCAAAAGAGTATGACTTTCACACGCAAGATAAAGACACACTTACAAGATCCCAAGCACTTGAGAAGTGCCACAGATGCAGTCTGAACTCTTACAGATGTTCAGCAAGCTGTCCTTTCGTATGAACTCCAACGCCAAACTCCCTATTTCCTTCAGAGGTGGCTGGTCTTCAAAAAGGTGCAAAAATAAAGAACAGGTATATAACAAGTTCTTACAGGATCGTAGAGGAAAATAAAGCTTGTGATGGCTCAATTAAAATCAACTTCAATTTATTGTTGAAACATATAAAACACAACGCGTTTCCCAGTCTCTCGACCGTTTCATCAGGTGTATCAAATATATATCAAACATACACCTGATGAAACGGTCGAGAGACCGGGAAACGCGTTGTGTTTCATATGTTTCAACAATAAATTGAAGTTGATTTTAATTGAGCCATCACAAGCTTTATTTTCCTCTACGATCCTGTAAGAACTTGTTATATACCTGTTCTTTATTTTTGCACGTTTTTGAAGACCAGCCACCTCTGAAGGAAATAGGGAGTTTGGCGTTGGAGTTCATATGAAAAGACAGCTTGCTGAACAGCTGAGTTCAGACTGCATCTGTGGCACTTCTCAAGTGCTTGGGATCTTGTAAGTGTGTCTTTATCTTGCGTGTGAAAGTCAAACTCTCTTTTGATAAAGCACTATTGTGGCACCTTCTTCTCTTCTTTTATCATCGTATGGTCTGAGCACTGACAGGCTGACCCCCCACCCCTTCAACCTCTGCAGCAATGCTGGCAGCACTCATACGTAATATTTTCAAAAGACAACCTCTGGATATGACGCTGAGCATGTGCACTCAACTTCTTTGGTCGACCATGGCAAGGCCTGTTCTGAGTGGAACCTGTCCTGTGAAACCACTGTATGGTCTTGCCCACCATGCTGCAGCTCAGCTTCAGGGTCTTGCCAATCATCTTACAGCCTAGGCCATCTTTATGTAGAGCAACAATTCTTTTTTTCAGATCCTCAGAGAGTTCTTTGCCATGAGGTGCCATATTGAACTTCCAGTGACCAGTATGAGAGAGTGTAAGAGCGATAGACCAAATTTAACACACCTGCTCCCCATTCACACCTAAGACCTTGTAACACTAACAAATCACATGACATCGGGGAGGGAAAATGGCTAATTGGGCCCAATTTGGACATTTCCACTTAGGGGTTTACTCACTTTTGTTGCCAATGGTTTAGACACTAATGGCTGTGTGTTGAGTTATTTTGAGGGGGCAGCAAATGTACACTGTTATACAGGCTGTACACTCACTACTTTACATTGTCAATGTATTGTCACATGAAAAGATATAATAAAATATTTACAAAAAGTGAGGGGTGTACTCACTTTTGTGAGATACTGTATCTATAAATAGTTACTTCTAAATAGCTACTCCTAAATATATCTGTATATATCTATACCTGTACATATCTATACCTATATATGATCATGTGTGTATATATATATATATATATATATACTATATATATATATATATATATATATAAATACACACACATATATATACAGGTGGCCCTCGGTTTACGCAGGTTCAGAATAACAACCTTTTTTTCAGTCATGTGACGCTATTGAAAAGCATTGAAAAGCAGTGCACTAATTTAAATAGTCAGTAGGTGGAGCTGTCCACTTGTTTTGCAGCAAAGATATGCAAGCACACAAGCAGGCTGAAATTAATTCTGTGTACATAGAACAGACCTGAGCTATTGAGCAACAGGATCTAGCAGCCACTTCCATATTATCTTCCTGTCCAGCTGCATGAGGTGAGGGTGTCTAACTGCCTATTAATGAGTCCAGATTGAAATGCATAGAATAGCTGCAGACCCAATATTATCTAACATGCTAACAATGCAGATAACTGTTTGCAGAAAAATGCAAGTAAAAATGCAAGTAAAAAAAGTTTTTGTTCATTAAACTTAGTTTGATGATACAGTCTGTTGTGTGATTTTTTTTAATTAGGTTTATAATGCTGTTTAGCATTTAAAGTCTTCATTTCAAAGCTTTAAAAATAATGTATTAGGTGTTACTTATGTCATGGTTACTTATCCATGTCCTTAGTCTGCTTGGCTTCAGCAAACTGCAGGCTTTCTTGTGCATCATCTTTAGAAGAGACTTCCTTCTGGGACGACAGCCATGCAGACCAATTGCAGTGTGAGGCCTATGGTCTGAGCACTGACAGCCTGACACCCCCCCCCCCCCACCCCTTCAACCTAACTCCCTCACTTTATCTGACAGGTAAGTTTGTATTTATTTTAACTATGTAGTTAGTAAATAGTTAATAACTATTTACTAACTAGTCTACCTAGTTAAAATAAATACTAACTTACCTGTGAAATAAAAATAAAACCTAAGCTAGCTACAATATAACTATTAGTTATATTGTAGCTAGCTTAGGTTTTATTTCAAAGGTAAGTATGTATTTAGTTTTAAATAGGTATTATTTAGTTAAGAATTGTAACTTTAATTTAGCTCTATTTTTTTTTTTTATTTATTTGTTTTCAGGTCAGCCATAAAAAACAAAATACATGCTTGAAGAAAATATAAACAACAAATGGAAATAATTATACATATCTTGACAAATATAACATACATCTGTATATTTACATATTCTCAATATCTTGCTGACATACTTTTCTCGTAAGTGACTCTTGCAAAACAGATAGAAGAAAGAAAGGGAAAAAAAAAAGAAAAAGAGAAGAAAGAAAGAAAGAAAGAAGAAAAAAAAAAAAAAAAAAGGGAAATGTTGTGAATTCTCTACTCCAACGTCCCCCTCCCCCTGTCTCCCTCATCCTATACAAAGGGTTGTTAGTACCAAGATACAGGGAATATATTGCGTAAAATTAGGCCTTCAAAATATACAGATCTCTGAAATGCTTTGGTAAGTATGTATTGTGTAGGGAGCGGATAAGTCTGTATTACTTTCAGCCATTTGTTAAAGAAACGTTGTATTTGTTTCTCACTTGTACTGGAAACATTATATTGCTCAAACATAATCTGTGCTTTGACCGCTTGGAGAAATAGACTAAAAGGAGGGGTTTTATTATTTTTCCAATTTTTCAGTATTTGATTCCTAACTATTAAGATAATGGTATTACTTAGATTATGGGATACTGAGGCTGATACCATAAAAAAAATTTTTTTTTAAATCAAATGAAAAGGGTTCCTGTATATTCTTATTTAACCAATAATTTACTTTGCACCAAAGCTGATTTATTTTTGGGCAGTACCAGAAACAGTGAAATAAATTTGCTAGAGGAGATTTACATTTATAGCACTGTCCTTGCTGTTCTGATGACTAGCGAGCATGTCTTTTGGGTGAAATGTATGCGTTATTAAGAAGTTTTAAGTGAGATTCCTTCCAGGAGAAGGGAAGGGGCGCGTCATTCACCCATTTAAAGCTTTTATTAATTATTTCATCATTAATTTCGTCGAAATGTCTAGCCCAGTGTGCTGAACATTGTTCCATGATTAGCTGGCCTTGTTTTGCGAGCAATATTTTGTACAATAGCGAGATTGAGTGCTTCCCCTGACTATATGAGTTAATATAGTCTCCGACCCTATCATATTTCCCTGGCCATGGCCCCATCTGCAGCTTTTCCTGTATAAAATGGCGGATCTGTAAATATGCATAAAAGGATTTGTTCGAAAGATTATACTGTATGGCGATATTCTCGAACGTGCGTACCCCAAATCCATCGTCTAGTAATTGTACTATCGAGGTTAGGCCCTTACTAGCCCAGCCATCATATATTGTGTATTGAAATCCTGGCTGAAACTCTGGATTACCTCTAATAGGAAGGAAGCTAGATACATGGAAGTTAATCTTTAACCGTGAACAGAGTTGCTGCCATGCTTTAACAGTATTAGAAATACTGGCTAATGTTTTAATTTTTTCAGGGAGTCGTCTATGGGGGCAATGTAAGGCCGCTATAAGGGAGAATGGCTTAATAAGCTCCTCCTCCGCTTTACTATTTGTTAAATAGTCGGCAGAGAGTAGCCAGTCTACTCCAAATCGTGCCAATATGGCTATATTATAAGTCTTAATATCCGGGAATGCAAGGCCTCCAAATTCCTTAGCTTGAGAGAGCTTTCTAAAAGAGAGCATATGTCTACCTTTGTTCCAAATAAGATCCGCACACGCGCTATTGAAGAACTTAATATCTTTATCCAGTATAAATAGCGGCAAGTTGTTCATTATATACAATAGCTGGGGAAAAAGAATAGATTTAATGAGCATTATTTTGGCAGTTAGTGAGAGTGGGAATAGGGACCATCGATGTATTCTATGTGTAATATTAGCAAAGAAAGCTGTATAGTTAAGTTTATACCATAGCTCAGGATCTCTATGTAATTGAATCCCTAAATATCTAAAACTTTCCACTTCTCTGAAATTATGTTGCTGGAAGCTCTCCTTGTGTTTATGAACCCATAGTATCTCTGATTTAAGAGTATTTACTTTATAGCCAGAGATTAAACTAAACTGTTCTAGAATTTCAAGCGCTTTTGGGATGTTTCTTTTAGTGTTTTTGAAATAAAGTAGTAGATCGTCGGCGTATAAAGAAAGAACACAAATTTGGGGACCTAATTTTATGCCTGAGATTTCTTTGCGAAGATATATTGCCATAGGTTCTATTGCAATATTAAAAAGCAGGGGAGAGAGAGGGCAGCCCTGTCGTGTCCCATTTTCTAATTTAAAAGACGCGGTTTGGCTACCGTTAACCAGAATCGTGGAAATGGGGAAATTATAGATGGCTTTCACAAAATGGATTATGTTTCCAGAAAACCCAAAGTTGAACAAAGAATTGTGAAGATGTTGCCAAATAATAGAATCAAAAGCCTTCTCGGCGTCAATCATCACCATGGCAAAATCCTGTTTACATGTTACTTTGTCTCCATGAAGTTTATTCCATAGATGTTCAAGAATCATATATGTTCTACGAATGTTTTTTGTAGGAGATCTGCCCATCATAAAGCCTGACTGATCTGGGTGAATAATCTCCTGTAATACGTTTTTAAGTCTGTTAGCAATAATAGTTGTGAGCAGTTTATAATCTACGTTCAGTAGAGAAATCGGTCTATATGAACCAGGGTCTGAAGGATCTTTATTCTTTTTAAGAATAAGGGTGATGATTGACGCCAAGAAGAATCTGGACATGGCCTTTTTTTTAACATAATACTCATTAAACAGCTGGGTAAGGATAGGCACAATCTCATCTTTAAGTAATCTATAAAACTCAGCAGGTAGTTGATCTGGACCAGGGGCCTTGCCTAGTTTAGCTTCCTCTAAAGCTTTTGTAACTTCCAGAGTTGTTATGGGGAGATTCAGTACTTCGATCTGATCAGGAGAGACTACTGGACATGAGATACTATTCCAGAACCTCACACTGTCCTCTGGGTCAATTGTTTTAGCAGTATATATCTTTTGATAATAATAAAAAAACACATTTTTGATATCCGCCAATGCTGTATCACCCACTACTAGCTGCTCAATCGTATTATTCTTTTTCCTGACTTTGTCAAGTCTGGCAAGATATTTTGCAGATTTACCATAATTTCCTGTGTAAAGGGCATTCATTCTCATTTCTTCCATGGTCAATTTAGATTTTAAGAAGAGATCCCTATCTTGCCTAGCCATCTTATATTTGTCCCAAAATTTCTTTAACGGTGTAATTACATACTTTCTGTAAGCATTCGTGACTGTGTTTGATAGCTGCAGTTCACGTGCAATGTATTTCTTTTTGGCTGTGACCATATAGGCTTTAATCTGTCCCCGTAAAAATGCCTTTGCGGCTTCCCAGAAAATTTCTGGTTTATCTGCGTGCAAATAATTGTCAGAGCTATATTCTTGCCATTTATGACGTATCCAATGTTGGAACGGGATGTTGTTTATTAGGTGTTTTGGAAAATAGAAATTGTTAGTTGCTTCTGCTAGAGGAGGTCGAAATTCCATTTCAAGAGAGATTATAGCGTGATCAGTGATTACAATGTCATTTATCTGAGCTTTACTTCTGACTTTAAGAAGGGGACTGGAAATTTAAAAAAAATCAATCCGTGAAAAAGACCTATGGGATTTAGATTCACAGGTGTATAATTTAGTATCGGGGTGCTGAATACGCCAAATATCATGTAGTTTAAGATTTTTACAAATCTGACAAAATAAGCGAGTTTTTTTAAGAGGGGGAATATACTGTTTGGGTGTAAATCTATCAAGGGAAGACATAGGGGTTAGATTGAAGTCGCCCACCACTATAATTTTCTGATCTAAGTTGGGTGATAATTTGATAGTAATGTCATCCCAGAAAACCTGGTCTATATTATTAGGCCCATATATGTTGCCCAGAACATATCGAACCCCAGCAATCTCGATATGTAAAATTAACCACCTGTCATGTGTGTCAATTTGGATATTCTGAATGCTATGTTGTAGATTTTTGTTAATAAGGAAAGCGACCCCCTTCCTTCTCCTGGAACAATCTGAAGAGATGACCTTACCTATCCATTTACATTTAAACTTCTCCATCTTTGCTCTCTTTTTTATTTTAATTATGTTAAAGTTAGGGGGTGTTAGGGTTACATTAGGGTTAGGCTTAGGGTTAGGGGTTAATATAGTTTAATTTAAGTTGTTGCAATGTGGGGGCTGGCGGTTTAGGGGTTAATAGGTTTATTTAGTGGTAGTGATGTGGGAGGCCAGAGGTTTATGGGTTAATAGCTTTATTTAGTTGCGGCGATGTTGGGAAAACAGCAGAATAGGGGTTAATAGATTTATTATAGTGAGGGCAATGTTGGGGTGCAGGGAAATAGGGGTAGTGATGTGGGAGGCCAGAGGTTTATGGGTTAATAGCTTTATTTAGTTGCGGCGATGTCGGGAAAACAGCAGAATAGGGGTTAATAGATTTATTATAGTGTGGGAAATGTTGGGGTGCAGGGGAATAGGGGTTAATAACTTTAGTATAGTGGCAGTGATATCGGGAGCGGCAGATTAGGGGTTAATAGTTTTATTTAGGTGGCGGCTATATCAGAGGCGGCAGATTAGGGCTTAATAACTGTAGTTAGGTGGCAGCTATGTGGGTGGGGGGCAGATTAGGGGTGTTTAGACGTGGGGTTTATATTAGGGTGTTAGGTTTAAACAATAGGTTTTTCACCCCATAGACATCAATGGGGCTAAGTTACGGAGCTTTTCTTTCCGCGATCGCAGGTGTTAGATTTTTTTCTGACCCGCTCCCCCCATTGATGTCTATGGGGAAAGCGTGAACGAGCACTTCAAAACAGTGCTTATATTTTGTGCGGTATGGAGCTTAAAAACCCTATAGCGCCCACACAAGCCGGCTGTTTGAAAACTTGTAATGGCTGCGCTATAGAGGGTTAAATAACGCAAATTTTGTTGCGTTTGTTAATTTCCCTATAGCGTGCATAACTCGTAATCTAGGTGAATGTTTTTTATTGTAAATTCATATTTCTATATATGTATCTGTATATACCTACAACTGTATATCTACTCCTATGGAAATATAGGTATAGCTATATACTTTAAATTAACATTATCACATTTATATAGAAATATACATTATATTTAATAATAAAAAGTACATTATTTTCTAAGTGAAGAACATAGAAATATAATATGTGTTTTGCACATCGTGTTTTGCGATTTACATTTTAACGCGGTTTGGTTAGCACACCAGAAAACTTAGTTATGTTAAGGCGTGTTATTGAAATATTAAAAAATATTAATAATTCTTAAAAATTATTAGAGATACTGCAAAATATATACAAACACACACATATATATATATATATATATATATATATATGTATTCTATGGATTATTTAGAAGTTTTTGCAGTATCTATAATAATTTTTAATAATAATTATTAATATTTTTAATATTTAATATTTCATTAACGCCCCTTATGATAAGATAATGGGGCCTATCTATCAAGCCCCGAAAGGAGCTTGACGGCCCGTGTTTCTGGCGAGTCTTCAGACTCACCAGAAACAGCAGTTATAAAGCAGCGGTCACAAAGACCGCTGCTCCATAACCCTGTCCGCCTGCTCTGAGCAGGCGGACAGGAATCACAACAATTCAACCCAATCGAGTACGTGAGCTGTTGGTGCAATGTTAAATGCGGAGAGCGTATTGCTCCCCGCATTCATCGATGTCTTGCAGACCTGATCCGCACTGTCGGATCAGGTCCGCAAGACATTTCTTAAATATGCCTCTTATATCATCCAGCTCCCTTAAGTCCTATGCAGCTGCCTGGCATGTTCCGGGTTTGGTGACATCACCAGTATCCTCTGATTCCTACAGAGATGCCGGTCTACTTGGACAACAGGGAAGTGGGGGTAAGTGTAGAAGGGGGCCGCTATGAGCTACAAAAACATTTATGTAAGAACTTACCTGATAAATTAATTTCTTTCATAGTGGCAAGAGTCCATGAGCTAGTGACGTATGGGATATACATTCCTACCAGGAGGGGGCAAAGTTTCCCAAACCTCAAAATGCCTATAAATACTCCTCCCACCACACACATACACATATAGTTTTAACGTATAGCCAAGTACTGAGGTGTAAAAAGGTGTAAAAAAGCATACAAAAGAGGAACTGGAGAAATAATGTGCTTTTATACAAAAAATCATAACCACCACAAAAAAGGGTGGGTCTCATAGACTCTTGCCACTATGAAAGAAATTAATTTATCAGGTAAGTTCTTACATAAATTTCATGTAAGTGGCAAGAGTCCATGAGCTAGTGAAGTATGGGATAAAATACCCAAGATGTGGAAGTCCACAGAAGAGTCACTAGAGAGGGAGGGATAAAATAACAACAGCTATTTCTGCTGAGAAATTAAATCCAAACAATAATTAAGTTTTTCTTATAAACTTCAAAAAACTTAAACCATAAGCAGTAGAATCAAACTGAGACAGCTGCCTGAAGAACTTTTCTACCAAAGACTGCTTCAAAAGAAGCAAATACCATTAAATGGTAAAATGTAGAAAATGTATGCAAAAAAAGCCAAGTTGCTGCTTTGCAAGTCTGAGCAACCAAAGCATCATTCTTAAAAGCCCAAGAAGAACGAATGATCTAGTAGAATGAGCTAAAATTCTCTGAGGAGGAGACCTCCCCGCCTCCAAATCAGCTTTATAAATCAAAAAACTTTAACCAAGATGCCAAAAAACGAGAAAAAGCAACAAATAAACTAGAAGTCTTCCTGAAATTCAAAGAATGTAAAGATCTTCTAGAGAATTCTTAGGATTAAAACACAAAGGAGGAGCAACAATTTCCCTACTAATGTTGATAGAATTCACAACTTAGTAAGACATTTGAATTAAAGTTCGAAAAACAGCTTTATCTTGATGGAATCAGATAAGGAGGTTCACAAGACCATGTATATATATATATAAAATTACTCTTATGTAGCCCTTCCTGTTGAACATTTTCCTGTGAACTTTTGCACCTGTATACAATCTGCAGGAGATGTTGCCTAGGCAACTATTAGACTGGTTGGTCATGTGATCAAGTGAAACTGAAAGAAGAGTGTAAGACACAGGAGGAAGCAGACATGTCAGAGCAGTGAAGGTGTGTGTGAGGCCTGGCTGTGAGAGAGCTGCAGACTTCATCTTGTAAAGTAACAGCATTCCTCTGCTGATTTAGTGTTTGCTGCCAGCTGCAGTCTGTCCCTGTTAGAGAGCTGTGGAGAAGAATGCAGACAAAGTAAATGACTGGCAGACCTTGGAGTTTTCTTTCAGCCTGTGCAGAATCCTGTCAGTGGTAAGAAGTATCCTCTCTCCTTGTCATACTGACAGGGCATTCTGTCCATCACATAAACTTATAAACAGCTCTTCCTGTGGATTGCAGTTTCCTATGAGCTGTAACTGTTTAAATGCATGTGGATTACCTTAAAGGGCCCCAACATTTCTGTGCACCAACTGGTACCCATCAGCCATTAGGGTGAAGTCTGAGGGTGGGTTCGCAGGTGGTTTGGGAGGGTGCTGGGCCTGGTTAGAGAGAGTTGGTGTGTTAGTTAGTCACTGTATTTCTTGCCTTATTTTTTATTTGCCATAATCCTTTAATACATGTTCATACTGTTTTACTGTTATTACTGTGTGTGTTGTAGTTATTTATTATGTTCCTGTCTGGGAAACCCATTCTTGCCCTGGATGCCCAGTCAGGTGGAGGCACTGCCACAGTCATGTACCCCAACTCCCAGGTAGCGGAGACTCAGGATCAGCCTGCAGAGAACATGGAGGTAGCTGGGGTAAAAACCCACAGGGGTAATTGTGGGCCTAGGCCAAACCCCGTTACATTTGGAGGCACTGCTGAGATAAATTGGGGTACACCCAGTAAGGATACGTTAATTCCCCGGCCCACACTCCCATTTGTAACAGATTGGGCCCAGCAACAGAAGGTACCATTGCATCATGCAGTGATGATATGCCAGGTACCTCCCTATAGTGAAATAAAACATATCACCAAGTGCGTAGAGATTGTACTGGGAATAGAGATGGCTACCATCAGAGATATCCTGCATGATTCATACGGTCAAACTTACATGTTAGTATATTCCCATGCAGATTTGAGAGGCCGTCATAGGCCTACATGTCTATACCTTCTTGAAGCAGCTCCTGAAGGATGTCGCTTAGTGTATGCTCTCCCTGATAAGGAGGAAGGGGTTACACTGCAGCAACCCTCCAGTATAGGCCAAAGAGACTTTAATGTATCAAGTTATTCCCAGATTCTGTCCCCTTTGTCAGAGAAACCCGCCAGGAGATTACCGGTTACCCCTGTAGAGACTGGGGCCATCCCCAAACGAAATGTCTACTTTTCCAGTGTGCAAGGGACAACTGCCCCTAAGACCCAAGATCTAGTGGTTCCCTCATCTCCAACATCCCCAAAACCAGGCGATTCCCTATTGAGAGCCACAAGTTCAGGAGAGAGTAACATATCTGAAATACTGCAAAAACTTTCAGAAGCCATAGTAACAGCTACCCATACCCACAGTTACCGTAAGCTGAAAGTGTTTTCTGGGAATCAGCCTGTTCCTGCCGGGGAGGAACCCTTTAAGGCCTGGAAGGATAATGCTGTACAATTATTGGAAGAATGGTCTTGTACGGATAACATAAAAAAACAACGGATAATGGAGAGTCTTCGTTTCCCAGCTACGAATATGATAAGGCTGTTTAGGGGAGTGAATGAACAAGCTACTGCACAAGATTACCTGAAAGTTTTGCAGGATGCGTATGGAAAATCAGAGGACTCTGATGATCTATTAATTAAGTTCCTAGCCACTAAACAGAAGGAACATGAGAAAGCTTCAGACTATATCAATCGATTACAATTGTCACTGGGAAAACTGTTTCATAATGGAGCAGTCACTGCATCTGAGTTGGATGCTCGACTATCCAAACAAATTCAGAAGGGAGGCCTTAGCAATGATCCAGTCATGATCATGTTAAGAGTTAAGTTGGATGATCAAGTCTTGTCCTATTCCACACTGATCCGAAAAGCAAAAGTACTGGAGAACCAAATGTCCCCATCTCCTCCACAAAAAGGAAATTCTTCTAAAGCTGCAGAGAAAGAGGATATGGAACTGTTCGTCCTTAAAAAAAAGGTAGCTGAATTAGAATTATTGTCTAAGTCATTGCCAAGAAGAACAGATTATTCTCCTACCAGGAGGCAGCACCGCAGGGAGACCACAGGAAGGTTATTCCCAGAGGAACAGTCCCCCCAAGGGAACTGTTTTAAGTGTGGAAAATCAGGACATTTCAAGCGGGAGTGTCCCACTAATTCATCAGATACAGGAGTGGAAGTGCTAGCTATTGAGCTGGAGGAGGCTCAAGTTACCAGTCCTTTCAGGAAAAGAGGAAAAAAAACCACACCCATGTTATCTGTGGGGGCCAAGATCGGGCCCAAATCTCTGATACAGTTACAAATAGAAGATATTCATGCCTCGGCCTTGTTAGATACTGGATCCCAGGTCACCATCATTAATAGAGACTTCTATGACCATCATCTAAAACATATTCCCCTGGAGCCAGCAGGAGAGTTGCAGTTGTGGGGAGTGGGATCTCAGGCCCAGCCTGTAGAGGGATGTATAAGAGTGACAATAACCATCCCACAGTTAAACACAGGAATGATCTGCCCTATGGAATTGGAAGCTCTTGTATGCTCCATGAAGAAAACAATGTGCGCCCCAATAATTTTGGGTACCAACGCAAGAATGGTGCAGGACATGTTCAGGGCCTACCTAACTGAAGTGGGAGATGTATCTCTAACCAGACTGATGGAAGTCAGCCCTGTTCTAGGGAAAGAGTGCCATCGACTAGCCCTACAAGCTAGACCAGGATCATGCCACTACTCGGGGAAAGAACCTTTATTTGTAAGGCCTGGAGAGACTAAGACTCTACGAGCCATAGCATCTATGCACCATGAAATATCAGGAGGAACCAGGCAATACCTCATTGAGTCCTTGCCTGAGGAGGATGCAAAAAAGGGGTGGACTCTCATACCTGAGGTGAAAGACTGGCGGAATCACTGGTGTAAAGATTTTCCGATAATGATAAGAAACTTAACACCCACAGAGATCAGAATTGATCGTCACCAGAAGATTGGTGTGATTCACTTGTTGGACCAAGTCTCTTCAGTAATGTCTGTAAAGGCAGAACAGGGAGGTGATCATGAAGGACCTATAGTTTTTGAACTGGAAGATTCTCCTCTACCACAAAAGTGGAGAGATAGCCTCCGATCCAAATTAGCTACTCGAGAGAAAGTCTTCTCCAGGAAAGAAATGGATGTGGGATGTGCAAAGAGTGCCACACATGCTATCAGACTTTCTGACCCAGCTCCTTTCAGAGAAAGATCAAGGAGAATACCCCCTCGAGATGTGGAAGATGTCCGGGATATACTCAAACAGATGGAAGAATCTGGCATTATTAGAGAGTCCAGAAGTCCATATGCCTCACCCATAGTGGTAGTTAGGAAAAAGAATGGCACAGTCCGGCTCTGCATAGACTATCGGACTTTAAACAAAAGGACTGTGCCAGATCAATATACTCTGCCACGGATAGAAGATCTGCTAGATGCCCTTTCTGGAAGCCAGTGGTTCAGCGTTCTGGACTTGAGGTCTGGGTATTATCAGGTACCCATGAAGAAGGAGGATCAGGAAAAGACAGCTTTCATCTGTCCCTTGGGATTCTACGAGTTTACCAGGATGCCCCAAGGGGTCACTGGAGCTCCCGCCACCTTTCAAAGGCTGATGGAGAAGACTGTGGGGGATATGAATCCCAAAGAGTGCCTAGTCTATCTTGATGACCTCATAGTGTTTGGAAGGACACCAGAAGAGCACGAACAGCGATTGCTGAAGGTGTTGGATCGACTCCAAGCAGAGGGTCTGAAATTATCAATAGACAAATGTCGGTTTGCCCAGAACTCTGTTACATATGTAGGTCACATTGTTTCCGCACAAGGTGTGACAACTGACCCGACCAAAATTGAAGCGGTGATGAACTGGCCCAGGCCAGATAACATCAGTGAGCTGCGCTCATTTCTTGGATTCTGCGGTTACTACCGGAGGTTTGTGAAAGACTATTCAAAGATTGCTCGAGAGCTACACAACCTGTTAAAGACTACCTCTGCTATAGAGGGTGTTAAGGCGCCAAGTCCTAAAGACTCCTTCGGAAAGAAATGGACCTCAGGATGCGAAGAAGCCTTCTTAATCTTGAAGAAAAGACTCACAGAAGCTCCTGTATTGGCATATTCAGATCCTGAGAAACCATATGTGCTCCATGTTGATGCCAGTATGGAAGGCCTAGGGGCCGTATTGCATCAGAGCTACCCGGAAGGGTTAAGACCAGTGGCCTACATAAGTAGAAGTCTAACTGGTGCAGAGAAAAACTATCCGGTCCATAAGCTAGAATTCTTGGCGCTCAAGTGGGCAATTGTGGACAAGTTACATGACTATTTATATGGAGCAACATTCGAGGTAAGGACGGATAACAATCCGCTTACTTATATTCAAACAACAGCAAAGCTGGATGCCACAGGGCATAGGTGGCTGGCAGCATTGTCGAACTATAGTTTCAGCCTTAAATACAAGCCAGGCCCTAAGAATGTCAGTGCGGATGCTCTGTCCCGCAGACCTGGACTTCCTCCTCATGAAGAAAAGGAGGAATGGGAAGAAATCCCTGTGCCTGGGGTAGGAGCCCTGTGCCAAACATATGTAGTGGCTGAGAGGCAGGATGAGTTCTCTGAACTCAGAGGAATAGACTCCATATGTCACTCCCCAGAAGCCGTACCAGAGGTATTCTGTGCTCCTGCAATGCTCCAACAGTGGTCTCACATAACCAATGAAGACAAGAAGAAAGCCCAGTCACAGGACTGGTATATAGGGACAGTCCTCAAGGCAATGAGAGCCAAGAACCCTAAATTACTGAGCTCCCTTCCCATTGGACAAAGAGATTTGTACCGGAGAGAATGGAGTAAACTACATCTAGAAGATGGAATCCTTTATAGAATTATAAAATACCATGACCACCCTGGTCGAAAGCAGCTAGTGTTACCTCATAGATATCGGGGAATGGTCCTAAGAGCCCTCCATGATCAACATGGGCATCTTGGGGTAGACAAGACCTATGGCCTGGTACAAGACCGGTTCTATTGGCCTCGCATGAGAGAACATGTTGAACATTATGTGAAGACCTGCAGAAGATGTATTCAGAGAAAGACTCTGCCTGTGAGAGCTGCCCCTATGGGCCACCTGAGAAGTACAGGACCCCTGGATCTTGTGTGCATGGACTATCTATGTATTGAGAATGATACTACCGGAATTGGGAATGTTCTGGTAGTAACAGACCATTTCACCAGATACGCTCAGGCTTTTCCCACTAAAGACCAGAAGGCTGTGACCGTAGCCAAGGTCCTCTGGCAGAAATATTTTATGCACTACGGTCTGCCCAATCGAATACATTCTGATCAAGGTAGAGACTTTGAGAGTAAGCTGATCAAAGAACTGTTGGATATGTTGCAGGTTCACAAGTCCAGAACAACACCCTACCACCCTGAGGGTGATGCCCAGCCTGAGCGTTTTAATAGGACACTCCTAGACATGCTCGGGACTCTGAAACAAGTGGAGAAGCGGTCCTGGAGTAAGCATGTAGAAGCCATGGTCCACGCATATAATTGCACAAGGCATGAGTCTACAGGATTCTCACCCTATTTCCTAATGTTTGGAAGGGAAGCCAGACTACCGATAGATGTCCGGTTGGGGGTGTCCCCAGATGGGACAAAGTCAGACTCTCACTTCCAGTATGTGAGGACCCTCAGACAAAACCTTCACAGTGCCTACGAGTTGGCCACTCAAGCTGCGGCAAAAATGGAGGAACGCAACAAAAGAAGATACGATACCAAAGTGAAGCATCGGGAAGTCCAAGCGGGAGATAAGGTTCTCCTCCGGAATCTAGGGGTACCTGGGAAACACAAATTAGCAGACAGATGGAAGGATACCGTATTTGAAGTTGTGTCTAAGCTAAAGGGGCTGCCAGTGTATAATATAAAAGGCCCAGAAGGCCGGATCAAAGCTTGGCATAGGAACCATCTACTACCAATAGCCTATATCGATGAAGAGGAAGGGAGTAGTAGTGAATGGGAGAAAAGCACAACGGAGAGTCCTGAAAATGAGGCAGTAGAGACTCCAGAAGCTCTTAGTGCTGAGGATCAATGGTGGTCTCCTCCTGCTGAGGAAACACAGCACTTTCCTTCCTCTCCTCCCTTAGCCTCCTCTACATTGAATCCCAACAGCCCCAACTTTGTGCCTGGGACCCCAAAAAGAGACTCTTGTATCATGGGAGAGCCAGGGTCTCAAGCATCTGGTGATCTCCCCACCCAAGTGGCCAGAGCTGAAGATTCCCAGGCACATTCTGGACTTCCTCAGAGAGAACAGAGACTGGGTACTAGAATACGACAGCCTCCCAGGGTTCTTACTTACGATCAAGTCGGAGAACCCAGTTATGTACATATGCCCCAGGTACAGTCTAAAATGGTTGATTTTCTGTATGCGGTTGCGGACATTATGAATGTTGGAACCCCTCTGTACTAGAATAAACTGTAAGATAGTTAACATTTGTTTATAGGACTGTTAGTGCATTTATTATTATTTATATGTTTTGTTTTTTC
Organism: Bombina bombina; assembly: GCF_027579735.1. NCBI lineage: Eukaryota > Metazoa > Chordata > Amphibia > Anura > Bombinatoridae > Bombina > Bombina bombina. Next base: position 247,396,257 of record NC_069500.1, read on the forward strand.
AATTACCTCTTGGTGGAACCTTGCCAGTGGAAGGCAAGGATTTTACGAGGGGGAGAATGTAGCCCTTCCTGTTGAACATTTTCCTGTGAACTTTTGCACCTGTATACAATCTGCAGGAGATGTTGCCTAGGCAACTATTAGACTGGTTGGTCATGTGATCAAGTGAAACTGAAAGAAGAGTGTAAGACACAGGAGGAAGCAGACATGTCAGAGCAGTGAAGGTGTGTGTGAGGCCTGGCTGTGAGAGAGCTGCAGACTTCATCTTGTAAAGTAACAGCATTCCTCTGCTGATTTAGTGTTTGCTGCCAGCTGCAGTCTGTCCCTGTTAGAGAGCTGTGGAGAAGAATGCAGACAAAGTAAATGACTGGCAGACCTTGGAGTTTTCTTTCAGCCTGTGCAGAATCCTGTCAGTGGTAAGAAGTATCCTCTCTCCTTGTCATACTGACAGGGCATTCTGTCCATCACATAAACTTATAAACAGCTCTTCCTGTGGATTGCAGTTTCCTATGAGCTGTAACTGTTTAAATGCATGTGGATTACCTTAAAGGGCCCCAACATTTCTGTGCACCAACTGGTACCCATCAGCCATTAGGGTGAAGTCTGAGGGTGGGTTCGCAGGTGGTTTGGGAGGGTGCTGGGCCTGGTTAGAGAGAGTTGGTGTGTTAGTTAGTCACTGTATTTCTTGCCTTATTTTTTATTTGCCATAATCCTTTAATACATGTTCATACTGTTTTACTGTTATTACTGTGTGTGTTGTAGTTATTTATTATGTTCCTGTCTGGGAAACCCATTCTTGCCCTGGATGCCCAGTCAGGTGGAGGCACTGCCACAGTCATGTACCCCAACTCCCAGGTAGCGGAGACTCAGGATCAGCCTGCAGAGCACATGGAGGTAGCTGGGGTAAAAACCCACAGGGGTAATTGTGGGCCTAGGCCAAACCCCGTTACACTTAAATGACTCTTTATGATAGTATCATAAAAATGAATACATTTTGAAGTAAATGAAGAATGTTATATACTTCAGAATCTGAAAACTGCTTATACTAACAGTCCAACAATAAAGTTGAGAGAGCAGCAATATCAGACATAGATATAGCTGAACTAAGAATAAAAACAGTATGTAAATATGCTCTTTAAGGTAAGTTTGAAACTTAAAAAGATCCTGAAAATAAGTACTAACTTCCATAGAAATAGTAGTACATTCCCAAAAAAGGAATTAGGTTTAAACCATTCTAGCAAACATATCATAGATAGCATCTAGAATAGGAAAAAAAACCTCAGGAGCAATTTAAATAAATCTTAAATTGAATATAACATATTTAATAGGAGGATTAGACTACTAATACCTAAAATTATCAAAACTTCCTTAATAAAGAACAAAAAATGTTCAATTACAAAAATAAAAAAGATTTGTCAAGTATAGTCTCTGATGCAGGATCCTTTGAGCCAAAGAACCCTCATCAGTAAAATAAACTTAAGTATGCTGTCAGTCAAAAAAACAAAATTGATTTAAACATAACAATTTTGGAAAGACCTTATAAGTTTATTTGAAGACACAAAAAACATAATTTATGTAAGAACTTACCTGATAAATTCATTTCTTTCATATTGGCAAGAGTCCATGAGCTAGTGACGTATGGGATATACAATCCTATCAGGAGGGGCAAAGTTTCCCAAACCTCAAAATGCCTATAAATACACCCCTCACCACACCCACAATTCAGTTTAACGAATAGCCAAGCAGTGGGGTGATAAAGAAAGGAGTAGAAAGCATCAACAAAGGAAATTTGGAAATAATTGTGCTTTATACAAAAAAATCATAACCACCATAAAAAGGGTGGGCCTCATGAACTCTTGCCAATATGAAAGAAATTAATTTATCAGGTAAGTTCTTACATAAATTATGTTTTCTTTTATGTAATTGGCAAGAGTCCATGAGCTAGTGACGTATAGGATAGCAATACCCAAAATATGGATCTCCACTCAAGAGTCACTAGAGAGGAAGGGAATAAAATAAAAACAGCCATTTTCCACTGAAAAATTTAATCCACAACCCAAAACATAAGTTTATTTTCATAAATGAAAGAAAAAACTTAAATCAAAAGCAGAAGAATCAAACTGAAAGCTGCCTGAAGAACTTTTCTACCAAAAACTGCTTCAGAAGAAGCAAATACATCAAAACGGTAGAATTTAGTAAATGTATGCAAAGAGGACCAAGTTGCCGCTTTGCAAATCTTATCAACTGAAGCTTCATTCTTAAAATCCCACGAAGTGGAGACTGATCTAGTAGAATGAGCTGTAATTCTCTGAGGTGGGGCCTGACCCGACTCCAAATAAGCTTGATTAATCAAAAGTTTCAACCAAGAAGCCAAGGAAATAGCAGAAGCCTTCTGACCTTTCCTAGGACCAGAAAATAAAACAAATAGACTGGAAGTCTTCCTGAAATCTTTAGTATCTTCCACATAATATTTCAAAGCTCTTACCACATCCAAAGAATGTAAGGATCTTTCCAAAGAATTCTTAGGATTAGGACACAAGGAAGGGACAACAATTTCTCTACTAATGTTGTTAGAATTCACAACCTTAGGTAAAAATTGAAAAGAAGTCCGCAAAACTGCCTTATTCTGATGAAAAATCAGAAAAGGAGACTCACAAGAAAGAGCAGATAGCTCAGAAACTCTTCTAGCGGAAGAGATGGCCAAAAGGAACAACACTTTCCAAGAAAGTAGTTTAATGTCCAAAGAATGCATAGGTTCAAATGGAGGAGCCTGTAAAGCTTTCAGAACCAAATTAAGACTCCAAGGAGGAGAAATTGATTTAATAACAGGCTTAATACGAACTAAAGCCTGTACAAAACAGTGTATATCAGGAAGTAAAGCAATCTTTCTGTGAAATAAAACAGAAAGAGCAGAGATTTGTCCTTTCAAGGAACTTGCAGACAAACCCTTATCCAAACCATCCTGAAGAAACTATAAAATTCTAGGAATTCTAAAAGAATGCCAGGAGAATTTATGAGAAGAACACCATGAAATGTAAGTCTTCCAAACTCTATAATAAATCTTTCTAGAGACAGATTTACGAGCTTGTAACATAGTATTAATCACTGAGTCAGAGAAACATCTATGACTTAGTACTAAGCGTTCAATTTCCATACCTTCAAATTTAATGATTTGAGATCCTGATGGAAAAACGGACCTTGAGATAGTAGGTTTGGCCGTAACGGAAGTGGCCAAGGCGGGCAACTGGACATCCGAACCAGATCCGCATACCAAAACCTGTGTGGCCATGCTGGAGCCACCAGCAGCACAAATGATTGTTCCATAATGATTTTGGAGACCACTCTTGGAAGGAGAACTAGAGGCGGGAAAATGTAAGCAGGATGATAACACCAAGGAAGTGTCAGCGCATCCACTGCATCCGCCTGTACATCCCTGGACCTGGACAGGTATCTGGGAAGTTTCTTCTTTAGATGAGAGGCCATGAGATCTATCTCTGGAAGACCCCACATCTGAACAATCTGAGAAAATACATCCGGATGGAGAGACCACTCCCCTGGATGTAAAGTCTGGCGGCTGAGATAATCCGCCTCCCAATTGTCTACACCAGGGATATGTACCATAGAGATTAGAAAGGAGCTGGATTCTGCCCAAGCAAGTATCCGAGATACTTCTTTCATAGCTTGGGGACTGTGAGTCCCACCCTGATGATTGACATATGCCAATGTTGTGATATTGTCTGTCTGAAAATAAATGAACGGTTCTCTCTTTAACAGAGGCCAAAACCGAAGAGCTCTGAGAATTGCACTGAGTTCTAAAACATTTATTGGTAATCTCGCCTCTTGAGATTTCCAAACCCCTTGTGCTGTCAGAGATCCCCAAACAGCTCCCCAACCTGAAAGACTCGCATCTGTTGTGATCACAGTCCAGGTTGGCCGAACAAAAGAAGCCCAATGAACTAAACGATGGTGATCTATCCACCATGTCAGAGAGTGTCGTACATTGGGATTTAAGGATATTAATTGTGATATCTTTGTATAATCCCTGCACCATTGGTTCAGCATACAAAGCTGTAGAGGTCTCATGTGAAAACAAGCAAAGGGGATCGCATCCGATGCTGCAGTCATGAGACCTAAAACTTCCATGCACATAGCCACTGAAGGAAACGACTGAGACTGAAGGTGCCGGCAGGCTGCAACCAATTTTAAACATCTCTTGTCTGTTAGATACAGAGTCATGGACACTGAATCTATCTGGAAGCCTAAAAAGGTTACCCTTGTCTGAGGAATCAAGAAACTTTTTGGTAAATTGATCCTCCAACCATGTTTCTGAAGAAACAACACTAGTTGATTTGTGTGAGATTCTGCAGTACGTAAAGACTGAGCTAGTACCAAGATATAGTCCAAATAAGGAAACACCGCAATACCCTGTTCTCTGATTACAGAGAGTAGGGCACCCAGAACCTTCGAGAAGATTCTTGGAGCTGTTGATAGGCCAAATGGAAGAGCAACAAATTGGTAATGCTTGTTTAGAAAAGAGAATCTCAGAAACTGATAATGTTCTGGATGAATCGGAATATGAAGGTATGCATCCTGCAAGTCTATTGTGGACATTGCTGAACAAAAGGCAGAATAGACCTTATAGTCACCATCTTGAAATTTTCAGATCCAGAACTGGTCTGAATAAATTTTCCTTTTTTGGGACAATGAATAGATTTGAATAAAACCCCAAACCTTGTTCCTGAAGGGGAACTGGCATGATTACCCCTGAATACTCCAGGTCTGAAACACACTTCAGGAAAGCCTGAGCTTTTACTGGATTTGCTGGGATACGTGAGAGAAAAAATCTTCTCACAGGAGGTCTTACTCTGAATCCTATTCGATACCCTTGAGAGACAATGCTCTGAATACATTGATTTTGGACAGATTTTATCCAAATATCCTTGAAAAACCTTAATCTGCCCCCTACCAGCTGAGCTGGAATGAGAGCCGCACCTTCATGCAGACTTAGGGGCTGACTTTGGTTTCCTAAATGGCTTGGATTTATTCCAATTTGAGGAAGGCTTCCAATTGGAAGCAGATTCCTTGGGGGGGGGGGATTGAGTTTTTGTTCCTTATTCTGACGAAAGGAACAAAAACGGTTAGAAGCCTTAGATTTATCCTTAGGTTTTTTATCTTGAGGCAGAAAAACTCCCTTTCCCCCAGTGACAGTTGAAATAATAGAATCCAACTGAGAACCAAATAAATTATTACCTTGGAAAGAAAGAGATAGTAATCTAGATTTAGATGTCATATCAGCATTCCAAAATTTAAGCCACAAAGCTCTTTTAGCTAATATAGCTAAAGACATGGATCTAACATCAATTTTGATAATATCAAAAATGGCATCACAAATAAAATGATTAGCATATTGCAGTAAGCGAATAATGCTAGATAAGTCAGAATCTAATTCCTGTTGTGCTAAATTCTCCAACCAGAAAGTTGATGCAGCCGCAACATCAGCCAAAGAAATTGCAGGTCTAAGAAGATGACCTGAATATAAATAGGCCTTCCTTAGATAAGATTCAAGCTTACTATCTAAAAGATCCTTAAAGGAAGTACTATCTTCCATAGGATTAGTGGTACGTTTAGTAAGAGTGGAAATAGCCCCATCAACTTTGGGGATTTTTTCCCAAAACTCTATAGATTTTGCTGGTAAATGATACGATTTTTTAAACCTTGAAGAAGGAATAAAAGAAGTACCTGGCTTATTCCATTCCTTAGAAATTATATCAGAAATAGCCTCAGGAATAGGAAACACCCCTGGAGAAACCACAGGAGGTTTAAAAACAGCATTTAAACGTTACCTCAATATCAAAAGTAATTAACACTTCTTTTAATAAACGCATATACTTTATTTTAAATAAATAAGTAGATTTGTCAGTGTCAATGTCTGAGGAAGGATCTTCTGTATCAGATAGATCCTCATCAGAAGAGGATAAATTATTATGTTGTTGGTCATTTGAAATTTCATCAACTAAATGAGAAGTTTTAAAAGACCTTTTACGTTTATTAGAAGGTGGAAATGCAGACAAAGCCTTCAAGATAGAATCAGAAACAAATTCTTTAAAATTTACAGGTATATCATGCACATTAGAAGTTGAAGGAACTGCAACTGGCAATGTACTATTACTGATGGATACACTATCTGCATGTAAAAGTTTATCATGACAACTATTACAAATGACATTCAGCAAAATAATTTCAACAATTTTACAACAAATGCACTTAGCTTTGGTAGAACCGATGTCAGGCAGCAATGTTCCAGCAGAAACTTCTGAGGCAGGATCTGATTGAGACATCTTGCAAAATCTAAGAGAAAAAACAACATATAAAGCAAAATTATCTATTTCCTTATATGACAGTTTCAGGAATGGGAAAAAATGCAAATAGCATAGGCCTCTGATAGAGAAAAAAGCAAGAGACAAACATCAATGGGGTATTGAAATAATGAAAAAGTTTGGCGCCAAGTATGACGCACAAACGTAATGTAAACTTTTTTTGCGCCAAAAATAACCGGAAATGACACACTCGCGTCACTAATGACGCAACCGAGAGAAAGGTCTCGCCGTCAAGTATGACGCCGGAAATGACGCAGTTGCATCATAGACCTATTTTTCTGCGCTAAAAATATTTTCGCACCAAGAATTACACAATAAAGTTTAGCATTTGACGCACCCGCGGGCCTAATGCCGCCCGCAATTTGCAAGAAGTAGTCAATTGAAAAAAAGACTAAACCCCAGGTAAGAAAAAAATTTCTTTAAAAGATGTTTATATTTTCCAAATATGAAACTGACAGTCTGCAGAAGGAAATACATGAACCTGACTCATGGCAAATATAAGTACAATACATATATTTCGAACTTTATATACATTTTTATATAAATCCATAAAGTGCCAAACCATAGCTGAGGTGTCTTAAGAAATAAAAACATACTTACCAAAGACACCCATCCACATATAGCAGATTGCCAAACCAGTACTGAAACAGTTATCAGTAGAGGTAATGGTAAATTGAGAGTTTATCGTCGATCTGAAAAGGGAGGTAGGAGATGAATCTCTACGACCGATAACAGAGAACCTATGAAATAGACCCCCGTTAGGGAAATCATCGTATTCAATAAGTGATACTCCCTTCACGTCCCTCTGACATTCGCTGTACTCTGAGAGGAATCGGGCTTCAACAATGCTGAGAAGCGCATATCAACGTAGAAATCTTAGCACAAACTTACTTCACCACCTCTATAGGAGGCAAAGTTTGTAAAAACTGAATTGTGGGTGTGGTGAGGGGTATATTTATAGGCATTTTGAGGTTTGGGAAACTTTGCCCCTCCTGGTAGGATTGCATATCCCATACGTCACTAGCTCATGGACTCTTGCCAATTACATGAAAGAAACAGTCATAGCCTTCTTATGATTCTGTGAAATCTGCAGAATTAATCAGGTACATTAAATTGAAAAATTAAATTAAAAAGAAAACAGTAAATGTATTTGTGCATATAGAAACATTAACAGCATAAATAAGATAAATAAATGCCACATAATTGAGCTGAAGAGAATAAAATCAGCTTGACAATAAAAAACGCACTTAGCTTGTCGAAGAAATGTGTTCAGGGCATCTTAGTTTCTATAGCAACATCAGAGTCAGGATCGGTCTGAGACATCTTGCAAAATGTAAAAGGAAAAAAATTAACATTTAAACAAAATAATCAATTTCCACATATAGCAGTTTCAGGAATGGGAAAAAAGCATAGCTCTCCAAAATATAAAGAGAGCAAGAAGCATAAAAGGAAGTGGGGTAAAATAAAAATAAAAATTCTGGCGCCAAGTATGACGCACGACGCAAAAGGAATTGAAAAAATTGTTGCCACCAAACCAACACCAGGAAATGACGCAACTCACGCCGAAACAACTAGCATCAACAAAGACGCAGGAAATGACAAAACTTGCGCCACTATAGGTGCAACTTCGCACCGAAAAAAAGACCAAAACACCAGGTAAGAAGAAAGGTTTAAATAAACTTCCTAAAATATGATTCTCATACTGAAACTGCTAGACTGCAAAAGGGAAATATACATAGACCTGATTAATCGCAAATATAAATAAAACACATATATTTAAAACTTTACAATATAATATAAAGTGCCAAACATAACTGAGAGTGTCTTTAAAAAGATATAAACTTACCTGAAGACACCCATTAACATATAGCAGACAGCTAAAACAGTACTGAAAAATATAAGCAGAGGTAATGGTATAGGAGTATAACGTCAATCTGAAAAGGGAGGCAGGAGATGAATCCCTGCGACCGATTAGAGAGCCTTTGAAAGGATTTCCCATGAGTGAAACCACTTAATCAACAGGCAATACTCCCTTCACATCCCTCTGACAAACACTGTAATCTGAGAGGAAACGGGCTTCAGAATGCTTAGAAGCACCTATCACAGAAGAAATCAAGCACAACTTACTTCACCACCTCCACGGGAGGTAACGTTTGTAAAACTAAGGTATGTTTGTGGTGGGAGGTGTATTTATAGGCATTTTGAGGTTTGGGAAACTTTGCCCCTCCCGGTAAGAATGTACTGTATATCCCATACATCACTAGCTCATGGACTCTTGCCACTTACATGAAAGAAAGCAAATGTATTCCATATTGATGATAATTGTGTGAGAAGCTTGATTCTTTTTTTTATTTAAACTAAAAATGTAATTTCCTTTAAAAGTTTTAATTATGCACAACACAAATAGGCTTGAGTGAATTTCATGGAATACGGAGCTCTGGACCTTATACATGCAGCCCAGTGATTATTATTATTATTATTATTATTATTATTATCATTTATTTGTATAGCGCCAGCAAATTTCGTAGCGTGGGGAGTGGGATGTATAGATAACAGGAGTGTAGAGACGTAGGTCAGAGGATGATCGAAGAGGACAGGATGGGGAATATTTCACGATGAGAGAGGAAATATAGTTGGGAGTTAGACTGTTGAGTGCTTTGTAGGTTAGGGCTAATACTTTAAATTGTATTCTGGAGTGTATGGGGAGCCAGTGTAGAGACTGGCAGAGCGGAGAAGCTGATGTAGATCGTCGACTTATGTGGATGAGTCTAGCAGAAGCATTCATAATAGATTGGAGGGAGGAGAGGCGGTGTTTTGGAAGGCCATTTAAGAGTAGATTGCAATAATCAATGCGTGACAGGATGAGGGAATGAATAAGTATTTTTGTAGTTTTTTGAGTAAGGAAGGGACGAATTCTGGAAATGTTGCATAGGTGTGAACAGCAGGATTTGGTAAGCGTTTGTATATGTGGGTTGAATGTGAGTTCTGAGTCTAGTGTGACCCCAAGGCAGCGGACCTGGGGTGAGGTGTTGAGAATAGAGTCTCCAACCATCAGAGAAATGTCAGGTGTCGGATGTCTCAAAGAGGGGGGGATAAGAAGCAGCTCAGTTTTGGACAGATTGAGTTGGAGGTAGTGTGAAGACATCCAAGAGAAAATTGCAGAGAGGCAGAAATCTGATTGAGTAAAGAGGGAGAGATATCAGGAGAGGAAAGATAGATTTGGGTATCATCAGCATATAGGTGGTACTGGAATCCAAAGGAGGCTATAGGTTTTCCAAGGCAGGATATATAAAGAGAGAAAAGCAAGGGACCCAAGACAGAGCCTTCCGGTACTCCAACTGAGAGAGGCATAGGATCACAAGATATGTTGTTAAAGGAAACTGAAAACGAGCGGTTTGAAAGATATGATGCAAACCAGGAGAGGGCTGTGTCTCGGATGCCAAATGAATGTAGTATTTTTAGGAGGAGAGGATGGTCAACTGTGTCAAAAGCTGCGGACAGGTCAAGAAGAATTAGTAAGGAGTAATGGCCTTTTGCTTTAGCTGATAACAGGTCATTTGTTACTTTAGAAAGAGCGGTTTCTGTTGAGTGTTTAGGGCGGAAACCAGATTGTAGTGGATCAAGTAAGGGGTTAGTTGTGAGAAATTGAGTTAGCCGATTATAGACTAGTCGTTCCAATAATTTTGATGCAAAGGGAAGTAAGGAGACCGGTCGATAGTTAGAAGGTGTGGAGGGGTCAAGCGAGGGCTTTTTTAAGATTGGTATGATTGACGCATGCTTGAATGTGTCAGGAAATGTGCCAGCAGTGAGAGATTGGCTAAAGAGATGAGTTAAGGTAGGGGTTAGTGAAGCAGAGAGAGAGGGAATAAGTCGTGAAGGAATAGTGTCAAGTGGGCAGGTTGTGAGATGAGCCAAGGATAGGAGTGCAGAGACTTCTTCCAATGTTACAGGAGGGAAGTAGCATAGATTTTTGTTAAAAGAAGGGGTGGGTAGGATCGCTGGGTTTGCGGGGTGCGAGGTGCAGATCTCTTTTCTAATGGTGTCAATTTTATTTTTGAAGTGATCAGCAATAATTTGAGCAGTGAGGTTGGTAGTGGGCGGGAGGGCAGGCGGACATAGAAGGGAGTTAAAGGTTGAGAACAGTTTTCTGGGGTTGGATGCGTGAGATGACACAAGGGAGGAGAAATAGACTTGTTTGGCCAGGCTGAGCGCAGAGTTGTAGGACTTAAGGGTGAATTTATAATGTTGGAAATCAGCAAAGGTGCGTGATTTCCTCCACTGCTGTCCAGCGGCCTGTGAGCATCGCTGAAGATATCTGGTCTGTTTAGTGTGCCACGGTTGCCGGTTGCTTGCAAAGATGTAGCAGGTAGAGTAAGAGAGAAAGTTAATAGATGGTGGTCAGAGAGAGGAAAGGGGAAGTTAAGGGAGTTGGAAACAGCACAGAGATTTGTGAAGACCAGGTCTATGGAGTTGCCTTCACAGTGTGTTGGAGATGTTGTCCACTGGGACAGGCCTAAAGAGGTTGTAAGGGATAGAAGTTTAGAGGCAGCAGGCGTGTTAGGCTTATCAAGGGGTATGTTGAAGTCCCCTAAGATGAGAGAAGGGACATTAGAAGAGAGAAAATGTGGAAGCCAGGCTTTAAAGTGGTCCAGAAATTGTGATGCTGGGCCAGGGGGCCGATAGATAACTGCAACACGAAGAGCTATAGGGGAGAAGAGGCGAGTAGCGTGAACTTCAAAAGATGAGAAGGAAAGAGAGGGGGGTGAAGGAACGCAGTGAAAGGTACTGTGTGGAGACAGGAGAATTCCTACTCCTCCTCCTTGTTTGTCTCCAGGCCTGGGAGTGTGACTGAAGTGCAGGCCGCCATAGGACAGAGAGGCTACAGCAGTTGTGTTAGAGGAGGAAAGCCAAGTTTCAGTGAGGGCTAACAGGTTAAGTGAACGTGAAATAAATAGGTTGTGAATAGATGTAAGTTTATTGCATACTGAGCGTGCATTCCGTGAATTGGGGTGTAGTAATAGAGTTGCAGTTAATGAGGTTTAGAGGGTTACGTGTGCAAGGTGTATGAGGTGTCATTTGGGGTAGTGATCTGAGGGAAGCAGCTGCAAGAAGAAGAAAGATGGTGAGTGAAAGGAGATGAGAATGTGTCTTATGTGAGTGTTTAAGTTTAGGATCAGTAAAGCATGGCTGGCTGAGGGATGTGAGATAGGAATAAAGTTCATGTGTGTTGTAGAGGGGGGAAGGTAGAAGAGAAGGAGAAATATGAATGTTCTGAGTGCTGTTTGTGAATGGAAGAGCTGTGACTTTAAGGAGAAGGGAGGAAAAGGTTAAAGCAGACATTAGAAAGTTTAGCATGTTTGCATTTAATTGTTGAAATTTGAAAGTACTTATCTCTGTTGTCCACTCCTTTATCTAACACCGTTGTTATAACTCTCTCTACACTTATGAACTAGCACACGGAGCTTGATAAATATGCCCCTAATACTGGACACTTGACAGCTATAGTTATACAGCCCTAGTTACTTTACAAAAAAAAAGAAGACAAACTTATGTTTGTGAGAGCAGCATACTCAGTGGACAGATGTGCAGAGTCTTTTTATATTTACACTTTTGGAGTCACCAGCTCCTACTGAGCATGTGCAAGAATTCACAGAATATACGTATATGCATTTGTGATTGGCTGATGGCTGTAACATGATACAGGAGGACTGGAAATACATATAACTTTGAAATTTGTCAAAAATAGCTACTACTCATTTGAGATTCAGACTAAATGCTATTGCATTGGCTTTTTACTGTGCATTTGTTTGCTACGCAAATCTACTGTATTTAATGGTCCTTTAAATGGACATTAAACACTAAATAAATAGATAGAATGATTCATTCAAAGAAAAGATTAGTCTAAGAATAACATTTAGATGTATTTTTTAAAGTTTCATTAGTTTTGTAAATATTGACAAAATATGTATAAAGTTTTAGGGGCCGATTTATTAAGCTCCATACGGAGCTTGATGTCCCTTGTTTCCGGCGATCCTTCAGGCTCGCCAGAAACAGAAGTTAAAAAGCAGTGGTCTAAAGACCGCTGCTCCATAACTTGTCCGACTGCTCTGAGGCCGTGGACAGAAATCAACCCGATCGAATACGATCGTGTTGATTGACACTCCCTGCTAGCGACCGATTTGCCGTGAATCTGCAGGGGGCGGCATTTCACCAGCAGTTCACAAGACCTGCTGGTGCAATGATAAATTGTCTGCATTTATCGATGTGCAGCGGACATGATAAGCTACACTGTATCATGTCAACTCGCACTATGTTAAATATACCCCTTAGTGTCTATAAAACAATAGGAGCTGTCATGTTGTAACTTAGGTTACCTTCTCAGCTGTGGCCAATTAGGGACAGTTATAAATAGGTCACTAGTGTGTGCAGCCAATGGTTGTGAGGAAGAGAACAGTGTTTTGCACTTCCATTTCTTACAGGAACTGAAACGCTCACAATTTTAGAATGGAATTATAGGAAAAGGGGACAAAATAAATAATGAAAGTATAGTGCAAAGATTTTTTTTTCTGTATATGATTTATAATTTTATATTACCATCTCAAAGTGTTTAATGTCCCTTTAAGTGAAAGTGATGATACATATAAATAAGGCACCTGCGTAAAGGGCTGTATAAATCAGGTTTAAAATGGACAGTAGTTTTTGCAATACACTTTGGTTTATAAAAAAGTTTCTGATAAAGTTAACACATATTGTTTGATTTCTCAGAATAATTTTAACTTTTTTTTAGAATACTTTTGAAAATATTGTTTGTATTCCAGTTCCAGTCTAAAGTGCATTTTTGTGAAATTAAAATTTGACTCATGTTACATTAGTAACTTGGCTTTTTATATAACCATTCATAACCCAGGTCCTGAACACTGGAGAATTATCCTGTAGTGCAACATCTGACCCCATTTAAAAGGACTGTACAGACCTGAAATAGTAGTCTATTCTTTAGCCCAACAGGGGAAAATCTGACCACAGATGCAGAAAATTAAAAAAAAAACTACAAATGCAAAAAAAAAAAAAAACAGTTTGTGTCAGATCTAATGCATAATTGGAGGTAAATGAGCCAAAAGCATTATGCAGTCATTTCCAAAAAGAAATGGATGACTTCCTACAGCTGCACACAACATGTAATCATCAGTTTGAGCAGAATTATTACATCTAGTATGAAAGCCAAATAACTTTAAGCAAATTAAATTTCAGTTTTCTCCATTAAATTTATGTGAAATGGTGTTGATTGAGAATGTAAAAAAAAAAAATTTGTCTTTAAAGCTAGGTTAATTTTATTGGCTCAAAATGATAAAATTGAGATAAAACAATAAAATGGTAAAGACTGAATGATACAGATGTGACATCTGTGCTTTATTTTTCCCAGAGGTACAATCATTCTTCTCAGCAGTCTAGCAATGGACAATTTTCTTTCCTTCCCCCAATATCACAAAATTATTGGTAAAAGATAACCTGGTTCCTATTAGCCTCAGATGGTTTGAAGCAGGTGTTTATACTGACCCTTTGAGTGGGAGATGACTGGGAAGTGTGTTCTGTTGTGCAGCCTCTCCAGCTGCAGCCGGTCCCTTGAGACATTTGCTACACATCAGAAGAACAAGAACAAAGCTAGTGCCTGTCTGACATTTCCTCAGATTCTTAATATGACAGTCTAGCTAAGCAATATATCCGAAATATTCAATTTCAAAAGTTGTTTTTATTTGCAACATTGCATTGAACTACATTTTTAACCTCTTTTTTCTTTTCTTACAGCACAATATAAGACTTCAAAATCATTATAACTTATTTGTTAGCTAATTGTAGTCAGATGAAATCATTATAAACTTGCATGGTTAGAGAGGAGTCATCCAGGAAATGACATCAAAAACCAGCTATATTGTATGTCCTTAGTGAGCCAATTAGTTTATAGGGAAGGGTGTTAATTTCATAATTATTCCAATAACAGAATGTCTGATTATTCAACAAAAAAACAAAAAAACAATGTTAACAAGCAGCCTCTGCATGTATGTTAACTTTAACTGGACACCTGCTGTTAACTAAAAACAAAATCTTTTTTTATTAAAAGGCAAACAAATGACGAGTTGCTTAGGTAATTGTTTTTCACTAGGCACAGTTACTTGCTCATAAACACAATATTGATGGACTGTTAAAAAATAATTATCTTTTATAAGTCCTGAATTATCCTGCTTTGACCTTTAGAAATGTTTTTGGCATTTATTGGAGAATTCAATTAAATTGTAATATGGATCTGATTTTTTATCAGCACGTCTTTGTGACGTTTAACATTGCTTTTTTGTTACTGTTTTTCCCTAAGTAGGATAATTCATTCCTTTAACCCTTTAAGGACACAGCTTTCAGTTTGCTCAATTGTTTTATGACGGAAAAATTCCGTCATATGTCCTTAAGAGGTTAAAACTAAATTAAAATATTCGTATCAGTGTAATAACTGTATAATAGGAATAATGGGCAAGATTACATATGCGGCGTCGCCTGCAAAAGCCAGTTACGCTGGTTTTTACGCGGTTTTAGTATCACATATACGGCACCACATATAAATGTGGCGCGTATATTTCACCCGTCGGACGCAATTTGTACTCCCATAAGCTAACATAGAACCGCATTGCAAATTAGTATCACATATTCAGCGCAAGGACTTACGCAGCGAAAATGGAGACATTTTACTCCATTTTCACTTTGCCACACATAGGCAGACGCAGCAAGCCTTGCGCTGAAAATATTAACTAACACCTAACACACTCGCAATATCTATCTACCTGTCAACCGCCTCCCCACCGCAATAACTAATAAAGTATATTAACCCCTAATCCGCCATTAACCTACATCGCAATAAACCTAATAAATGTATTAACCCCTAATCCGCCATTAACCCACATCGCAATAAACCTAATAAAACTATTAACCCCTAATCCGCCATTAACCCACATCGCAATAAACCTATAAGCCCCTAATCCGCCATTAACCCACAACGCAATAAACCTAATAAAACTATTAACCCCTAATCCGCCAAACCCACACAATGCAATAATCCTAATACATCTATTAACCCCTAATCCGCCAAACCCCCACAAGGCAAATAACTAATTAAATTACTAAGCCCCCTAACCTAACACCCCCTAAATTAACCCCATTCACTATTCAGTGTACGGCGGCGATCCTACGAAGAGGATCCTCCACGCTCCATGACTCCACGGTTGGTGGTCCTGCTCCGCTTTCATCTCCGCTCTGTCCCGACTTGGTCCTGGATAAAGAAGGAAGTGGCCCAGCTTAGAAGAAGATGTCGGCCGCTTGGAAGAAGACTTCACCGCCTGGAACAGGACCTTCTCCGTCGGACTTCAGGAACGGTGAGTACCTATTTGGGGGTTAGAGTTAGGATTTATTTTTTATTTTTTGGGGTGGTTTAGATTAGGGATTTAATGGGCACTCTTAAAAGAGCTGAATCCCCTTTTAAAGGCAGTAAAAAAGCTGAATTCCCTTTTAAAGGCAATGCCCATAAAAATGGCCCTTTAGGGACAATGGGTAGTTTAGGTTTTTTTATTTTGAGGGTTTGGTGGGACGGGGGTTTTACTGTTAGAGGGGGACTTAGTATTTTCTTAAGGTAAAAGAGCTGTTTAACTTAGGGCAATGCCCTACAAAAGCCCCTTTTAAGGGCTATTCGTAGTTTAGCATTAGATTTTTTTTATTTGGGGGGCTTTTATATTTTCATAGGGATTAGGTTAAAAAATATATTTTTGGATAATTTTGTTTATATTTTCTGTAATGTTAGTCTTTTTTATTTTTTGTAATCTTAGATTAATTTATTTTAATTTAATTTTATGTTTATTTTTCTAAGTACTGTTAGGATTTTTTATTTTAATTTTAATTTAGTATTTTATTATTTTATGTAATTTGGGGTTAATTTAGTGGGTGTTAGGTTAGGGGGCTTAGTAATTAAATTAGTTATTTGCGTTGTGTGGGTTTGGCAGATTAGGAGTTAATAGATTTATAAGGTTTTTTGCGATGTGGGTTAATGGCGGATTAGTGGTTAATAGTTTTATTAGGATTATTGCATTGTGTTGGTTTAAGGGTTAATAAATTTATAACGTTTGTTGTGATGTGGATTAATGGCGGATTAGGGGTTTATAGTTTTAACAGGTACTTTGCGATGTGGGTTAATCAAATGGCGGATTAGGGGTTAATACATTTATTAGGTAGTTTGCGATGTTGGGGTTGGCAGATTTAGGGGTTAATACTTTTACTAGGTAGATTGCGATGTCGGTGAATGGCGGATTAGGGATTAATAGTTTAATTAGGCATATTGCGTTGTGGGGGGTTGGCAGATTTAGGGGTTAATACGTTTATTATTAGTTGTGATGTGGGGGGGGTTGCGGATATAGGGGTTTTAACATGTTGGGTTTAATTTTGGGAGGCGGGTTAGACTTTTATGGGAGATTTTATATATTTTTTTATTTTCTTAGGTGCCGGCAGATTCTAAAGTGCCGTAAGTCACTTGCGACTCCAGAAATATGTATTTACGTACATTTCTGGATATCGCTAGTTTATCTGACTTACAGCACTTTATAAACTGATGGCGCCGTATTTGTGATACCCCGATGTGTGAGGTGAAATTACGAATGGTGCGGGTTTCAGCAGTTATGCTGAAGCTTGCGCCGCATATGTAATCTCGGCCCATGTTTCTAATCATTACAGCTGTTTGTTACACCACCCTCACATAGTTTTGAGGGACTACAGATCTATAATGTTGAGCCATTAGTTACATTTCACAACAAGTATTTAAAGGGACATTCTAATAGAGTTACAGAGGGGTTAAAGAAATATTTAAATTGCATCTCAGGAGGAGCAAGTGATGCAGCACCTGAGCAGGACACAGTTATTGATTGGTGACTAAGTCCAAATGCCATATATGATACAGCACTTTCAGACACAAACGCCCACAGAATTAAAAATAGTGGGGGGTGGAGCTAACTGCCAAGCTAAGCGGCAGCACGAGAGGAGAGCTCCTCAAGAAAAAAATATAAAAACGTATATATTTTGCTTTTGGAAATAGTTAAAATCCAGTGCTATAGCCCTAACTGGCTCACTCAGGCAGGGGGATACCTTTCGCACCCTAACTGGTTGAAACACTTAGGAGTCGCACCTCAACTTACAGATCCCAACTGCCTTACAGACACAGCCACAACTTGGGGCCTCATGGGACAGACTCCTTACAGTGAATAAAGAGTGTCCATCACTACAGTACCTGCAAAACCGGGACCGCAACTAGAGGAGATTCCTTCGACAGCTATCAGAAGGCTCCTAGGGGGATACTTACAGCTGCCGACTGAGCCTGAGCAGATAGGCCGCCGAAAACATCTGCGCCATCGGAGTGGCGCGAACGGCTGCCATCTTGGCCAAGTGAAGACAGAGGCGAGCTGCGGCAAAACCCTATTGAAGGTAAAGAGGGAGAATTGAGGCTAAATTACTCCTCAACCCGAAGAGGATTTCATTGTACTCAACTCCCAGAACCTCACACTGTAAAATAAATTAGGTAATAACGAGACTGACCTGGGCCCAATCAGCCAGCCTCTAATAAAATAGTAACACAGGCCCACTCACTCTAATTAGGATATAGGGCAGAGACTTACTGTTAAGACAAGGGGTTCTTTCTTGGCTCCTAAGGGGCAAGCACTACGGAGTTTTCACATATTATCCAGCCCTATTGAGAGATACTCCTGCTAACACAGCCCCTTAGGTTATAGTGAGGTATAGCAAGATATCTATAGGATCGAGAGGGATAAAAGTAATAGACCCAGCAGTATATGACGGTCACCACCTCCCTGCATTTGTATATTTCCTCATAATTCCACTCTCTGGGGCCAAGTAAAATAACACTCCACTGGAGCCAACTTCATAGCACCAGGCTCTTCACACAGAAAAAGACACTATCCTGATACCCCATTCAATTAAAGTGGAGTTTATATCCTAAAATCCTAGCCTACTCTCCCTCATTTCCCACCTGACCTATCAGGTGGGTCATATCCCAGATCCCCTTTTCCAGCTTTGTCAATAGGAGACACGCCCTTTCGAGAGTAGCCCTAGGCTACCTGCCTATACCATGCCCTCCTAACTGTAGAGGACCTAAATGGAAGGGCCTACATAATTCCTTATGTCACCATAGGGCCTAGTTAACCATATAAGATGCAAACCTAATCCTGTCGAATGTTCAGCAGCTAAAGCTACCTTTACTAAAAGGAGAAGAATCCTGGCCCCTAAAAGGTAACCCTTAAACACTCACGGTACTACAGAGAGATAGACCTCCCCTCTACCCTTCTGAGGCCCTGATGGAGAACTGTAGTTACAACATGTCCCTAAACCCGCGAAAAAAATTGAGGTCTCAAAACCGACAAAAAAAGACTGTCCTGGATCACTTTCATCCTACTCCTCCGACACAGCAAGAGCCCTCAGATGACGACTTGTCTGATTCTAACACTCCATTTGAAGAACTCCTGGACCCTGCTCTTGGCAACATTCGCAGTAATAATAGATCACCATCTGGAGACTCCACGTCTGTAATAGACGCCATCAAATCTCTATTAGCAGGACATCATGACTCTCTGTCCAAAAAATTTGACAGATCACACGCTGACCTAAAGAGGGACATTGCTTCAATTGGGGAAAGGACGGATACTCTCGAACGGAAACAAGAGGATTTAATCATAGACCACACTAATCTCCTATCTTACTCTGAAAACCTAGTTATCCAGATTTCCTCATTAGAAGCCAAGCTTGCAGACTTAGAAGATAAGTCAAGAAGGAACACAAGCCGGAGGAACAGCTCTTTTTGTGGTATCCTTTCCAGTATACTATCTTTGAGTATAAGGAAATCTCAGGACCTTGAGCCCCATATTCATCATCTTGTTGCCTTAAAAGTTTATAAATGTTTTTGACTTAGTTGCCCTACTGTTAAAAATATCTTTGATGCCTAGTATTGTAGCCATTGGTTTATATAGTGGGGGGCGCCCTGGAATATTTGTGTACATGTGTATTTATTGTTCAATGTTATGTTTCCACTAATCTTTTTTTTATGTTCACAGGTTCATACCCCTTTCACTCTAGATTAATATCTGAGAATCCTTAGATAATAGTAAGGGGAGATCTCTAATTAGACCTTAACACTATATACTCTAAACTAGATTCTTGTTACTCTCCATGACGCGGTCACCCATTCATTATGGGTTAGTGTCACAAAACCTCATAGTATGCATAAGCCCCCATACCCGCTTACCACCTACCATTAACTACCCAACAGCTCACATGGCTCACATTACACCTATTGGTTCCCCCCCTCATATAGTCATATAGGTATTAGGTCATCACAGAGATAGAGCATCTCAGCCAGAACATCAACAGAATTTTTAGCCTTAGCCTAACTCCTGATGTGGGCCCGTCCTACTAGGCCTACTCTCCTTACTCCCCCCCCCATCTGATAAGTACTCGAGCTAGTACTTATAATTGAGTAAATCTGGGATCCTATTTTTGGAACTCTCAGAGTGACCCTGAGCAGTGCTATTACGCCCTCTATGATATGTACACTTCTACAATAAATGAGAAATTTGAATATGTACCTTCTCTATTCTCTTCTCTGCTTTTTCCTCCTTGCTTCTCCCCTTCCTTACCCTTCTCGCTCCCGCTCCAGCAGGTAGGAAGACCAGACCGGAAACAAAGATTCCCCATAGTCAACCCATGACAAAGCTTACAATTTCCACCCATAATGTTAAGGGTCTCAACACCCCTACAAAACGGAGCTTACTGGTAAGATATCTGAAAAAACACAAAACAGCGATAACATTCATACAAGAGACACTGGACTGAGCCTTCCCCGCATAAACTCAGGTCAACTTTATACCCAACTTGTGAGACAGCTTCATACACTAATAAGAAAAGAGGAGTTACCTAATTTTGGTCCGTTACTTAGATGATACCCTTTATACTCTAGTTAATGTATACGACCCTAATACTCACCAGACCGCATTCCTCAAACAACTATTGACGAGAGTGGACCAGCTTAAGAGAGGTTCCATCCTCCTGGGAGGAGATTTCAACTCTACTTGGGACCCCCTATTGGAAAGGCGTTCAGGTACCGAGAGTGATCTTAATCGGGAGACTTGCCCCCTTTCTAGGAGGTTTTGTAATCTTCTGATGGGATACAACTACTTTGACATTTGGTGCTGCTTACATACTACAGAAAAAGATTATACTTTCTATTCCATGGCACACCACTCATATTCCCGCATAGACTATATATTCACTGACTCCTGGACCCTAGATAAGGCGCGATCCGCGAAAATTGTCATATGCCCATGGTCTGATTATGACATGGTAACTACTACACTTCACCCACTCCCCCAGACAGCCATATGCGATTGTGGCGACTAGCAGACCACTTGATCAAAGACCCCTGGACCCAACAAACTGCCACTGATCTCCTAGATTTTTTTAAATGAATGATACTAAACAGATGACCGACACTATCCTCTGGGCGACTATGAAAGCATTACTCAGGGGGACTTTTTTAAAAAGGGCGGCACAATTGAGGCGAGAGAGAGGAGCTACTCTGGCGCAGCACTTTGGGGAACTCAGACCCCTAGAACAACTTAACAAACTCCTCCCTAACCCTACACTGGTGTCACGCATAAACAGTTCTGGGCTGAAATCACGGCGAAAGAGACGGTTAGGGTACAAGAATCTATTCTTAAATTCCCGGAAATTATTCTATTATCAGGGTAACAGAGCAGATAGACTGTTAGCTACTAGGTTAAGAGCCAGAACAAGATCCATGTGAATCCAACAAATCTGCCACTCAGGCAAAACCTCACATGCCCCTACAGATATTGGCGAGGCCTTCATGGCCTACTATAGTGAGCTATATAACCTAGGTTCCTGCCCGACTACTCCTAAAGCAGACCCACTCACAATAACAGCCTTTCTATCTAGCCTCAACCTCCCATGATTGGATACTGACTCCACGATTGGATACTGACTCGACTAACCACCTTGCGGACCCAATAACCCATTCTGAAATAAAAAATGCCATTAAGACACTTAAGCTACATAAGGCACCAGGAACAGACAGATACACCCCTCTATTTTTCAAAACATATGCGGTTATTCTAGTCCCATACCTACAAAGACTATTTGGCGAAACTTTTGAGTCGGGCTCCCTAACCCGAGAGTTTCTGGAAGCTTCCATACTAACTATTCCTAAGGAGGGAAAGGAACCCTCACTCTGTCAAAGCTACCGACCCATCTGACTTATTAATTTAGATATTAAGATCTTTGCCAAAATATTGGCCACCAGGCTTAGCCCATTACTACCCACAGTGATACACAGGGATCAGGTAGGCTTTGTGACGAACCATCAGGGTACAGATAGTATGCGTTGCTTACTAAATCTGTTTGCGGAGGCGGATGGGTCCGGGAGACCGCTACTCACCCTGTCGTTCGATGCAGAAAAGGTGTTTGACAGGGTGAGATGGGAATATTTGACTGTAGTTCTTGACCTGGTAGGCTTACCCGACGGTTACAGGCGTGTAGTGGGAGCCCTATACTCAGTAACGGCACCCGACAGGGATGCCCACTATCCCCCCTCCTATTTGTACTGGCCATAGAGCCGCTGGCAGCAGCCATTCTCGCATGCAAAGATGTTAAGGGCATATTTATACATGGGACGTATCAGAAGCTCAGTCTCTATGCGGACGACTTGACTGTTTTTTTTTAACAGACCCTGATCGCTCCCTCACACATCTCCTTGACCTCTTTGACCTATTTGGTAGAGTATCGTTCTACAAACTTAATGTGACTAAGACTGAAGATTACCCACTCCATATCCCGACTGCCCAACTCCTTGCTCTTCAAGCTAAACATAAATTCAAATGGAACCTCAAAGGGATTAGACATTTAGGAGTATTCTTATCGCATGACTTTAGAAATGTAGTCACTACCAACTATGACCACTTTCTCCAGACACTCAAAAAAATGTTAACATTGCCCAGATATAAAGAAATTTCTTGGATGGGTAGGATCTCTGCGTTCAAAATGATGATCCTACCAAAACTCACATACCTATATAGATGCCTCCCACTAAAACTCCCCACTACATACTTGGACACGTTCCAATCATTACTTAACAAATATATCTGGTCGAATACAAAACCCTGTATATCGAGTAAGATATTACAGGCACCAATAGATAGAGGAGGATTGGGTCTTCCCAACCTCAGGACGTATTACGAAGCTGCTATGCTTACCCACATATCGGGATGGGGCCCCACTAAGGAGCCCCCTAGATGGTATGACATTGAACAAGCCTCAGTCCCTCATGATATTCTTCTCCCTGACCTAATATGGATACCGCTACATTGTAGATGCCTTCCTTCCCGTTTAACCCAGTTATCAAACACTGCCTTGATATGTGGCATAAATTGCGCAAATCCCCTATGGTAGCCCCCCACCCATCGCCTATTCATAGTACACAGGGACTCCTCAAGGGGCTTCCGGACTCTAATGCCTCTGGCTGGTCTGCTCTCGCCATAACAACAATAAGTGACCTATATGTGGGGAACACCTGGGTGTCAGGGTTTTTTCCCTGTTGTTTGCCATGTGCTGCTGGCAGCCATTTTACTCACCTCTCTTCCTGACTATGGTGCATTGTGGCGGATGCTGCTCATTTCCTACACTTCCTTTTATGGCCAGACTGGTGTGCATCATCCATGTGAGACAGGATGCAGTCTCAGAATTGTGATGTCATCACTTATTATTTATGTTTAAATCGTTTTTATTGGTATATAAAAGAAGAAAGAGACGTAACCATGGTTCGTCATATTACAATAAACATATCTGGCCTATTAACAAAAGGTGTATAGACATAAACAGGATGTGTGAAGTAGCTCTAGAAGTTCTTGATCTCTGCTAATGTCGTATGATGTTGAGAAGATACCATTCGGAACAAGAACCTGAGGACCAGGCCCTGCTCCTATCCTTGTCCATGTCATCACTCATAGGAAGCCAGAATTTGTCTCATTAAAGAGAAAAACAGAACAACCTACATTTTAAACCATGTAACGATACTAGTGCATCAGAAGGTAAGAAGAGATGAAAAAAGAAAAGAAGAGAAATCATAAGAAGTATATAAAGTGCCTACCAGTTATCGGCATGTAAGCTGTGTGGACGACTCCTTGATTGGTTAGGCAAAGAAGAATAAAGTAAAGTAGGATGCCGAGCCCCCCCCCCCAGTATTGAAGCCATTTGCGTCTATTTTTGAAAATAACCTTATAAAGTTTATGTGTCAGGGTTCCCGTTAAGTGTCCAATAGAACCAGACTCTCTCAAATTGTGTTTGTGAATCCAGGATTTTAGAGGCGGATTCATACATTCGATAAGTTAGTGCTAATTTGTTTTTAACTTCCTCCCATGGGGGAGCTTTAATTTTCCAGTACTTGGCTATGCTCATTCTTGTGACCGTGCAAGTGATCTTAATGAATGTGTTTATATGTTTATTAAATCGGTGTAAAGGTACGTGTAGAAGGGCCTGTGCAGGTGTCAGTTGAATCTGTTCCTCCAGCACTGATCCCAGAAGGGAAGACAATCACTTATTATTTAAAGGGCATCTGTTCAGTATGCTTTGCCTTTGCGTTGTCTCAGACCTGTTTGTGAGAGTTCCTGTGTATTTCCTGGCTGCCTGACGTCCTTCCTGGTTCCTGATCTCTGACTTGTTCCTGACTCTGCTGTTTTCCTTGTTCCTGATTCCGGCTCGTCTGACTATTCACTTTGGCTCCTGACTTGGCTCGTCTGACTACCAGCTCTGGTTTTGACTCCTGGCTTGTTATTTGACTTGTGGACTTTTTATTATTTTTTGCTATTAATAAAGGTGTGATTATTTTTGCATTTCTCGTCTCAGTCTGATTCCTGGCACCCTGACATTACGCAAAGGCCATGAATCCTGATGGTGTTAATAATCCACCTTTACCTGCCATCATTTCCAGGATAGATGAACAGGATCACCGCTTGGATCAATTTGCACTAGCCCTGCAAACCCTGCTGACTCGCACTGCACATTTGGACCAAAGTGTCCCGCAAGTTATGGCTGCTCCTGTTTCCGCTGCTGCACCTATGCCTACCAGGAGCATGTCCGGTTCTGCACCTCTACCTCAGCGATATGGAGGCGATCCTATTCAGTGCAGAGGGTTTTTGAATCAGGTGGGCATTTACTTTGAGATGTTATCTTAGGCGTTTCCCTCTGACAGAGCTAAGGTTGGATTTCTCATCTTGTTACTCTCTGACACAGCTCTTGCCTGGGCTAATCCCTTGTGGGAGACTAATAAACCTGTGATTTCAAATTACCCTGAATTTGTGGCCTCCTTTCAAAGGGTATTTGATGTTCCGGCTCGCTCCTCCTCTGCTGCTAAACGACTCATGTCCATTCAGCAAGCTACAAGATCTGTTGCTCAGTATGCTATTGAGTTCCTTATACTTGCCGCAGAGGTAGGTTGGAACAATGAAGCCCTTGTTGCCGCCTTCTTTCATGGGCTCTCTGATGCGATTAAAGACGAAGTTGCTGCCAGAGATTTACCATAGGATCTCGAGGCATTGGTGTCTTTTTTTATCCTAATTGACTCAGAGAGAGGGCCTCTTTCAAGGAGCGCTTGCAGAAGCCTCCTGTTCCGTTGTCTCCTACGTGTTCATTCCCACCTATGCCTCCCTCTCCTCCCATGCCTCCTGGTCCCGAGTCACCAGGTACTGCTGAGCAAATGCAGTTGGGATTCACGCGTCTCTCCGCGGCAGAGATGGCCTTTAGGAAGAGGGAGGGGCTCTGCCTCTATTGTGGGTTACAGGGCCACCTTTTGAAGTCTTGTCCTACACGGCCGGGAAACGCTCACACCTAAGGTCCTGTCGGGGGCAGACCTTGGGTGGTTTATCCTTGTCCCCGGAACCGCTTAAGGAGAAACCTTTTGTCACGGTTGTCCTTTCCTGGGTGGCCTCCTCCATAGTCACTCAGGCTCTTGTTGACTCCGGTGCTGCGGGCTATTTCATTGACAGTGCTTTTGTATCAAAGCACTCCATTCCTGTTTTGCCTCGGTCCATTCCGCTTGCTATTGAGGCAATTGATGGCAGACCCTTCAGCCCGCACTCGTTACTAACGAAACTACTCCATTGTCCATGGCTGTTGGGGCTCTCCATTTTGAAACCCTCCAGTTCCAGGTGATAAACTCTCCGCATTTTCCAGTTGTTCTGGGTTATCCCTAGCTGCAAAACCACTATCCCAGTCTCGACTGGCGCAGGTCAGAAAGTTTGTTGTGGTCCCCACAATGTATTTCCACTTGTGTTCAGAAACCAGTTAAAGTCTTGTGCACTTCTTCAGTATCTCAATTGCCAGAGGAGTACCAAGAGTTCCTAGACGTGTTTGACAAGGTGCGCGCCGGTACGTTGCCTCCTCACCGGTCTTACGATTGTGCCATAGACTTGCAACCCAGAGCCATTCCTCCTCAGGGCCGGGTGTACCCTCTGTCTGTTGCAGAGAGTTGTGCTATGGAGGAGTATGTTGCCGATGCTCTGTCGCGGGGAATCATCTGCAAATCCTGCTCTCCTGCAGGGACTGGCTTCTTCTTTGTGAAGAAAAAGGGTGGCGAGTTAAGACCATGTATCGATTATAGGGGTCTTAATCGTCTTACCATTAAGAATGCTTACCCTATTCCGCTCATTACGGAACTCTCAAGGGAGCTACGGTCTTTACTAAACTTGATTTTAGAGGAGCGTACAATCTCATTAGGATTAAGGAGGGTTACGAATGGAAAACAGTATTTAACACCAGGAGCAGGCATTATGAGTATCTTGTAATGCCCTTTGGCCTATGTAATGCTCCTGCTGTTTTTCAGTAATTTATTAATGATGTCCTATGAGATATGTTGCAACAGTGTGTTGTGGTGTACTTAGATGACATCCTCATACACTCACCCACACTTGAGGCTCATCGTTCTGATGTTTCACAGGTTCTTCAGAGACTACGTGAGAACAGCCTGTTTTGTAAACTCGAGAAATGTGAGTTCCATCAGACTCAAGTAACCTTCCTAGGTTATGTTATCTCCGTTGCAGGGTTCTCCATGGATCCTGACAAGTTATCTGCAGGTCTGCAGTGGCCTCGCCCAGTTGGTCTTCAGTCTATTCAATGTTTTTTGGGGTTCGCCAATTACTATAGAAAGTTTATTAAAAACTTTTCTTCCTTGGTCAAACCTATCACAGACATGACCCGTAAAGAGAATGATCCACTCCATTGGTCACCTACTGCCATTAAGGCCTTTGATAGTCTTAAGACTGCCTTTGCTGCCGCTCCAGTTCTGGCTCATCCTAACCCTGTCCTGCCTTTTCGTTCTTGAGGTTGATGCGTCTGAGACTGGAGTAGGTGCCCTCTTGTCTCAAAGTCCTATGCCTGACGGTTCCTTGCATCCATGTGGTTTCTTCTCTAAGAAATTGTCTCCAGCGGAGTGCAATTATGAAATTGGCGACAGGGAATTACTGCCCCATAATTTTGGCACTCAAGTAATGGAGGCATCTTCTCGAGGGTACTAGCGTGCCAGTGCTCATTCTTACTGACCACAAGAATTTAACTTATCTATCTGAAGCAAAACGTTTGTCGCCCCGACAGGCCAGATGGACGCTATTTTTGTCTCGGTTTAATTATGTGGTCTCCTACCTGCCTGGTAGTAAGAATGTTAGGGGTGATGCCCTCTCTCGACAATTTTCGCCTCTGTCCAAGGAGGAGTCTGTACCTACTTCTGTTATACCTCCTGACCATATTTTGGCTACCATACGTACTAATTTGACTTCTCCCATGGGGGAGGAGATCCTGGCTGCACAAACCAATGCACCTCCTGAGAAACCTAGTGGTGGTAAGTGTTTTGTTCCTGAGAATCTTCAAACTAAACTTTTGCACACTTACCACTATCCTAAGGTCACCCAGGCAAGAACCAAATTATTTGGTCTGTCACTCGACAATTCTGGTGGCCAGGTCTTCGTTCTGATATTGATAAAGGAAAGTATAGACCGAGCGCCAAGAATACAACCTCGAGCTTGTATACAAAGACCTCCTAGCTGGTCTGAGTTGGAGCTAATCGAATGGTGGGGTGTATACAGCGCCTATAAAGGCAGAGGTAGTGGAGAACAAATATATGATCGATGAGGAAAAGGGACTCCTAAAGTGATATAGATTTAGTAGGTAAAATTTAATACATGGGGTATATAAAAATACAATGTTGAGAGACGAGAAGAAATAACACCGTTAAAAATCCTATGTAATATACATTAAACAATGGATTGTAAAAATAAAATCAACAATCGGTAAAGTAGTAAGTCAACAAATGGTCAGAATGAAATTGGTATACCAATCATGGATCCATATAGAGGGATATATGTGATAGAATTCAAACATAAGTGAATAAATGTCAAATTGTCAATAAATACTCAAAGTGATATTGTGTCCAAATGAAACATCCAAATGGTGAGAAAAATGTATAAGGTGAAAAAACGGACGTGAAAAAATTGACGTTGCAAAAATGAAAAATCAAAATCAAAACAAAAATCAAAACAAAAATGGAAATAACTGCAAAAGTAGAGGTGAGTGTCTTGGTGAAAAAATAATGTGTACTCAAAAAGGTATAGAGTATATCTATAAAAATGTAATTAATCCTCCAATGTGGTCCTGTGGTGCTCTGTATCCTCAGTAAAAACAGTAATAAACCTAAGAAAAAAATAAAAAAAACAAGACATGGTATAGATGTACAAAAAGTCAAAGTTCTGTTAAAAATGTGCTTACCAAATGTCGACACGTTTCGGCCTATGCTAGGCCTTTTTCAAGACAGTCTTGAAAAAGGCCTAGCATAGGCCGAAACGCGTCAACATTTGGTATGTGCTGCTGGCAGCCATTTTACTCACCTCTCTTCCTGACTATGGTGCATTGTGGGGGATGTTGCTCATTTCCTACACTTTCTTTTATGGCCAGACTGCTGTGCATCATCTATGTGAGACAGGATGCAGTCTCAGAATTGTGATGCCATCACTTATTATTTAAAGGGCCTCTGTTGAGTATGCTTTGCATTTGCGTTGTCTCAGACCTGTTTGTGAGAGTTCCTGTGTATTTCCTGGCTGCCTGACGTCCTTCCTGGTTCCTGATCTCTGGCTTGTTCCTAACTCTGCTGTTTTCCTTGTTCCTGATTCCGGCTCGTCTGACTATTCGCTTTGGCTCCTGACTCTGCTTGTCTGACTACCAGCTCTGGTTTTGACTCCTGGCTTGTTATTTGACTTGTGGACTTTTTATAATTTTTTGCTATTAATAAAGGTGTGATTATTTTTGCACTTCTCGTCAGTCTGATTCCTGGCACCCTGACACTGGGCCTTGTGCCCCGAGCTTATCTCACAATTCACAATCCTGCGGAAAATACACTTTGAAGTGATGCGCTTTAGAGCCCTACTAAACAGTTGGAACTTCTTTAAAGCTACACCACGTACCAATACATTGTGGGAATCTAGATGGAAAATTGGATTGCAGGGTCACAAACCACTCACGATTCACTATCAGTGCATCCAAAATTGTCCTACTTTACAAAAAACACATAATATTCTGGCTTGGGAGAGGGATTTAGACAGAGTACTTGACGCCCAGATTTGGATGAGAGCCATATCTGATACTAGACAGATAATCCACTACATAACCTTCTTTGAGCTATTCTATAAACTACTTACAAGATGGCACTGGGTCCCAAGTAGGTTACACAGGTTTTCTCCCACCACATCAGATCGGTGCTGGAGAGGATGTGGAGAAAAAGGAGACGATATTCACATTTGGTGGAGCTGCCCAGAAATCTGTAAACTATGGACCAAGGTTTTCACCCTATGTAGACACCTTTCCCTTCCAACAGACTGAGGCCCACTTGTTACACTTGAATATTCCTAAACTTTCTAAACCACAGAAACATCTTTTTATTTATATTCTTATGTCCACCAAACTTGCTATCGCAAGGCATTGGAAACAACAGAGTGCCCCTACACTAGGAAAGGTAATCGAGATCATCTCTAACATAAAGATAATGGAGGAAGCAGTATATCTAAACAGAGGAATCTTAGACCTCCACACTGATATCTGGTCCACATGGGATGCACTTCCACACAATTTAGTTTTTTAAGTTGGAATATGATCGACCTCCTGCTAACCCTTCCCCCTCCCTTTCCTCCCCCCTTCCCCCCCCCCCCTCTACTCTTTTATCTCCTCTTTTCTTTCTCTGTATTCTATCTTTCTTCTATTCTTTTCTATGAATAATATAACAAGAGATAAAATGAGTCAATTAAAGTTTTCTATCTATTGGTATATATTGACACAAACTGGTTGCACTATACTATTCTCATTATTTTGTATAATTCTGGAGCTATACTTTACAGCTCTTATAGGTTGTTACTGGACATTCCAAGCTAATGTGTTCTAGATAGAGACTGGTGACAATATTTATTGATGGAAGTTCAAGTAACCAGTGTTATTTGTGTTCAAAATCGAATTAAAAAATGAGGTCTAAAACAATAAGCTGACCTTTCTGGAGGGTTCAGCAAGAAACTATCAGTAAGATGTTACTCTGTTTTCTGCATATTTTGAAATATGGATAAAACTACCTAAATCTGTCTTACTTTTGCACTGGTTTGTATAATTGTAACCTTAATAAAAATTTACTTAATAATAAAAAAAAGGTGGCTTGTTGTCTGTCTCTATCCCATCCATCTTTGTCTCTGTCTTTTACTCTTTTACTGTCTACCTTTTTGTGCTTCTCTTTTTCTATTGTTTGTCTCTTTCCCTCTATTTTTCTAGCCCTCATCTCCTTCACCTTTATGGGACTGAATATGGAGCAATATATAATGATATGATGATGGAGACTTTACACATATAATATGCTGTTAGGAATAACGGTATAGCTCATTTTTAAACTAATAATGTCCATGCTAAGGTGGATACTAATTGTTATATAAATAATGAACCTGCTACCCTATGTAATGATTCAGAGTAGTTATGACCATGCTACAAATCTAATGATATGGAGAAAGAAAATATCTTTGAGTCTTTATAACGTTTTTGTGTAATATTTTCTTTAAATAATTTTTATTAGATGGTATTACTATGAGTGTAACTGAACTTTGTAATGTATTTTTGATGTGTTTTGTGACACTTTTTTGTGTTAACAGTTAAGCAGAGTTCTGAGGAAGCGCTAACCCAACGAGCGTTGACTTGAATTCCACTCAAGTGATAGCTTTTACTTTCAACTTGTAGTACAAGTGATATACCCATGATTAACCCCTTATTTCTCGTGCGCAAACGTTAGCACTTGTAATCTGGCCCTAATTTGTTAACAAATAAATCCTTTTATTTTATTTTGTCATTTGAAGTAGCTATGTTTGTCTTTTTAAACCATTACCTATAATGAGAATTTCAATACTACAATAATAGGTACAGACAGAAAATCTATGTAAACAAGTCTTATAAGAATTTGATTGTTAGTATTCAAGGGTAACAATTTGTATCCTGGGGTTCTATGGTAACCTTTCAGACGCATTTTTTTCTTAAAAGGACAGTTTACCCTAAATGTTTCTCCCCTTTAATTTGTTCCAATAATCCATTTTATCTACTTGAGTGTATTCAATTGTTTATAAATAGCTCCTTTACCTTTATTTTTCCATTTGAAATATCCGATTTTGCCTTTGGTATCCGTACCTATGCTGAAAGCTTCTTTATTTAAGTCTATAGAAAATAAAATTATTATTACATGATAAATTAATTTCTTTCATAGGGGTGAGAGTCAACACGCCATTACTCTTGGGAATTCAACTCCTGGCCTCTATGAGGAGGCAAAGCTTCTAAACATTCCAAGAGCTTTTAATCCCTCTCACCTCTCTGGCACCTCAGTCTAACGTATAGCTGAGAAAGGAGAAAAAAATAGAGCTGTAGAAAAGGACAAAGCAGGGTAAATGAGGTGCATACTAGAATTGTCACCAATTAAAAAATAAATATGGGCGGGTCTTGTGGACTCTCATCACCATGAAAGAAATGAATTTATTAGTTAAGCATAAATTTTGTTTCCTTTCATAAGGTGGTGAGAGTCCATGAGACTCCATGAGCCATTATTGGGATCTAATACCCAAGCTTTGAAGTCCAGGAGTAAATGGATAGGATGAAATTGAGGTAGGCACTTATTTACCATACACTGCAGTCTAAAGTACTTTCCGGTCAAAAGCTGCCTCAGAAGAAGCAAAATTATCAAAAGATAGAACCTAGTGATGGTGTGTAAAGCAGGCTAGGTGGCTGTTTTGCAATCTGTTCAAGAGAAACTTCCCTGATAGATGCCCAAGAAATGCAAACTGATCTAGCAGAATGGGCTATATTTATTTTGGGGAAAACATTCCCGACCTCTAAGTAAACCTTATTTATCCACTGTTTAAACCAGGAAGCTACATTTTAAGCTAAAGCTGTCTGATCCAAACGAGCAGTGAAAAGAACAAATAAACTAAAGTATTGTCTAAAATCCCTTTAAATTAGTAAGTACATTTTTTTTAATGCTTTTACTAAATTATATAAAAGTATTTCTAAAAAATCTTTTGGATTGGAAAAATAAAGGAACTACAATTTGCTCATATTTTGTTTCCCAAAAAACAAACACTTTAAAATTTGCCTTATCCTAATGGAAAACAAAAAAAAGGTAGACAAATCCAAAACACTCCTGACAGAGAAGATTGTTAAAGTCAAAATACACTTTCATGATTTAGAAAGAGCATGAAGTTTTAAGACACTTTCCAATTTACTACTATTATAATATATTTTTAGTCTTTTTATATTCACTCCTACTGAGCATGACATGTGCACAAGTATACTATGAAAAGTAAGTCCATGGAGCCTAGTAGTAGAACAAAAATGTTAAAACAACTAAATTTATTGTGCAAAAATGAAAAGCAGGGGGGCGGAGCCAGCATTCCACTTGAGCAGACGTATAGTGCTGGAGCTCCAGCTAATAATATATATTATACCTGAATTATAACGCTTAACCCACATCAAAGGAGATGTACATACTTTAAATGAGCCCTGCAATAGCTGAGGAACTATCTGGCAACTTGTAAGAGGGTTTAATGCACCGGAGAGGAGCGTCAGATTGAGGCCTAGCCGAGCTCAGGGCCTTCATGAGAAAAATGTGTCCTATGTCTTACACAGCAAGACGGCAGTAAGAGAGCACTGAGCTGGCTTTGCGTAGCAGTGGCTGCTGGAGTGTAGGGCCTCTGGGAACATGGAGGGACTGCTTGCGACAAAATTGGCTTGAGGATTTTGATGGCAGGATGTGCCGAAGATTTGACCGCCTCCTATCTGTTATGGTGGATACCCACGCAGAAGTTACTACTGAGGACCCGGAGGTGGCATCCCATGCAGCTTTGTGCGCAAAGTACAGCGATGTCCAGGAGGATAACGTTCAGCCCCGGCTATCTCAGTGCACATCACAGAATCGGAGGCTTGTGGATTACCTGTGGCCCGGTGCAGGATAGCTCTCTTAATCCAAATGCTCCGGGGGGAGTGCGGGAGCTCCTACTATTGTGCCGCTATAGACAGGTCACTTCAGGAGACTGCACATAGGAGTCAATCCGACTTTACCATGAATAACTGTCTGGGGCTGCATCTGGTGGACATATTATGCTGGAGAACTTTGGATCTCTCTGTTGATTCGGTGGGACAACATTGTGTGAAGACTGGTGTGGGCTGAGTGTTCCTACTGAGGCTGTCATTTCTGCAGCAACTGCCATATTCAGCAGGAGGTCTTTGCCCTGTACCTACAATTCTACATGACGACCGTAAGGTCTGAATTTACAGACTCAGCCTTGTGAACATTCTGTTTTGTGGCCCCAGCAATATTAATATATGTTAGTTAGATGGAGATGTGAGATTCTCTATCCTCTTTGATTATTTGGCTACCTTTGGATTTAAATATGTAACTGTTATGTCTCTCGTACTTGCAAAATTACCATTGTCTGCCCTTTGACCTTTCCTAACTCTATTTCTATTTATAGATTGTGAACAGTCTATTCCCCTCATATCATTGTAGCCCCCTCCTGATAATGTGTGTTGTTGGGGAAGAGAGTGATTACTTTCAGATATTACTTGGGCAACATGGTCTATTCAAAGAATGGGACTTCATTACCTGTCTTGGATCCGCCCCTCCTCCCCCCCATCTCCCCCTCTCTCCCCCTTTCCCCCCTCTCCCCCTTTCCCCCTCCTTCCCTCCCCGGTTGATACAGCCGTTACAGAGGTGCTCTACTGTAAGTTATCAGAGGTACTGGCTTTTTTTGACCTGCAAATTTGGTATATGTGGATACCCGTGGGGGGATCATCTATTTCTTTGCTGGCATAATACAGCCAGACATGCTAAGATTACTAGTTTTTAACTAAATTTATTTAGTAACATTTCCGCTAGCTGCCCACCACGGTGTTATAAGTACTTAATCACCCCCAGGTGATTACAGAGTTTTGCAGCCCAGTCAGCTTCCTATTTTTTACAAAATTATAACCCTTTTTGAGCCTGCAACTTCTAGTTTTTTTTTTAGTCTCAATGTTCTTATCCTATTTGTATTCTTGTGAGCAACTACACTCCTTTATATATTAGTATTTAGGCTTATATGAGACGCAGTCCCTGCAGTTTGTTTGTCTGACACAGTGTTAGATATTGGAATATTTAATGTTATACTTGATTCTATCATCTCCTTCAATATTATTCTCAGTCTCTCAGACCTTTCTAGGGTCCTAGTTGTCATAGGAAGGAGTCTATCAGCGTGGCCTTGATTGGGCCTGTGTTTCCTAAAAGCCCTCTGAGTAGTACATTTAATTCATAGCGGTCCAAAAGTGGCTTCAGCTATCTGTGAGGGAAAAGAGGGCGATTTTGAGTTTGCTCTCCAACTTTTATTCATTTGATGTATATTTCAACTTGAGAACACCATGGCCTAGATTTAGAGTTCGGCGGTAAAAGGGCTGTTAACGCTCCGCGGGTTTTTTTCTGGCCGCACCATAAATTTAACTCTGGTATCGAGAGTTCAAACAAATGCTGCGTTAGGCTCCAAAAAAGGAGCGTAGAGCATTTTTACCGCAAATGCAACTCTCGATACCAGAGTTGCTTACGGACGCGGCCGGCATCAAAAACGTGCTCGTGCACGATTCTCCCATAGGAAACAATGGGGCTGTTTGAGCTGAAAAAAAACCTAACACCTGCAAAAAAGCAGCGTTCAGCTCCTAACGCAGCCCCATTGTTTCCTATGGGGAAACACCTCCTAAGTCTGCACCTAACACCCTAACATGTACCCCGAGTCTAAACACCCCTAACCTTACACTTATTAACCCCTAATCTGCCGCCCCCGCTATCGCTGACCCCTGCATTACACTTTTAACCCCTAATCTGCCGCTCCGTAAACCGCCGCCACCTACGTTATCCCTATGTACCCCTAATCTGCTGCCCTAACATCGCCGACCCCTATGTTATATTTATTAACCCCTAATCTGCCCCCCACAACGTCGCCGACACCTACCTACACTTATTAACCCCTAATCTGCCGAGCGGACCTGAGCGCTACTATAATAAAGTTATTAACCCCTAATCCGCCTCACTAACCCTATCATAAATAGTATTAACCCCTAATCTGCCCTCCCTAACATCGCCGACACCTACCTTCAATTATTAACCCCTAATCTGCCGACCGGAGCTCACCGCTATTCTAATAAATGTATTAACCCCTAAAGCTAAGTCTAACCCTAACACTAACACCCCCCTAAGTTAAATATAATTTTTATCTAACGAAATAAATTAACTCTTATTAAATAAATAATTCCTATTTAAAGCTAAATACTTACCTGTAAAATAAATCCTAATATAGCTACAATATAAATTATAATTATATTATACCTATTTTAGGATTAATATTTATTTTACAGGCAACTTTGTAATTATTTTAACCAGGTACAATAGCTATTAAATAGTTAAGAACTATTTAATAGTTACCTAGTTAAAATAATTACAAATTTACCTGTAAAATAAATCCTAACCTAAGATATAATTAAACCTAACACTACCCTATCAATAAAATAATTAAATAAACTACCTACAATTACCTACAATTAACCTAACACTACACTATCAATAAATTAATTAAACACAATTGCTACAAATAAATAAAATTAAATAAACTATCTAAAGTACAAAAAATAAAAAAGAACTAAGTTACAGAAAATAATAAAATATTTACAAACATAAGAAAAATATTACAACAATTTTAAACTAATTACACCTACTCTAAGCCCCCTAATAAAATAACAAAGCCCCCCAAAATAAAAAATTCCCTACCCTATTCTAAAATACAAATATTACAAGCTCTTTTACCTTACCAGCCCTGAACAGGGCCCTTTGCGGGGCATGCCCCAAGAATTTCAGCTCTTTTGCCTGTAAAAAAAAACATACAATACCCCCCCCCCAACATTACAACCCACCACCCACATACCCCTAATCTAACCCAAACCCCCCTTAAATAAACCTAACACTACCCCCCTGATGATCTTCCTACCTTGTCTTCACCATGCCAGGTTCACCGATCCGTCCTGGCTCCAAGATCTTCATCCAACCCAAGCGGGGGCTAGACATCCACTGAAGAAGTCCAGAAGAGGGTCCAAAGTCTTCCTCCTATCCGGCAAGAAGAGGACATCCGGACCGGCAAACATCTTCTCCAAGCGGCATCTTCTATCTTCTTCCATCCGATGACGACCGGCTCCATCTTGAAGACCTCCAGCGCGGATCCATCCTCTTCTTCCGACGACTAGACGACGAATGACGGTTCCTTTAAGGGACGTCATCCAAGATGGCGTCCCTCGAATTCCGATTGGCTGATAGGATTCTATCAGCCAATCGGAATTAAGGTAGGAATTTTCTGATTGGCTGATGGAATCAGCCAATCAGAATATAGTTCAATCCGATTGGCTGATCCAATCAGCCAATCAGATTGAGCTCGCATTCTATTGGCTGTTCCGATCAGCCAATAGAATGCGAGCTCAATCTGATTGGCTGATTGGATCAGCCAATCGGATTGAACTATATTCTGATTGGCTGATTCCATCAGCCAATCAGAAAATTCCTACCTTAATTCCGATTGGCTGATAGAATCCTATCAGCCAATCGGAATTCGAGGGACGCCATCTTGGATGACGTCCCTTAAAGGAACCGTCATTCGTCGTCTAGTCGTCGGAAGAAGAGGATGGATCCGCGCTGGAGGTCTTCAAGATGGAGCCGGTCGTCATCGGATGGAAGAAGATAGAAGATGCCGCTTGGAGAAGATGTTTGCCGGTCCGGATGTCCTCTTCTTGCCGGATAGGAGGAAGACTTTGGACCCTCTTCTGGACTTCTTCAGTGGATGTCTAGCCCCCGCTTGGGTTGGATGAAGATCTTGGAGCCAGGACGGATCGGTGAACCTGGCATGGTGAAGACAAGGTAGGAAGATCATCAGGGGGGTAGTTTTAGGTTTATTTAAGGGGGGTTTGGGTTAGATTAGGGGTATGTGGGTGGTGGGTTGTAATGTTGGGGGGGGGTATTGTATGTTTTTTTTTACAGGCAAAAGAGCTGAAATTCTTGGGGCATGCCCCGCAAAGGGCCCTGTTCAGGGCTGGTAAGGTAAAAGAGCTTGTAATATTTGTATTTTAGAATAGGGTAGGGAATTTTTTATTTTGGGGGGCTTTGTTATTTTATTAGGGGGCTTAGAGTAGGTGTAATTAGTTTAAAATTGTTGTAATATTTTTCTTATGTTTGTAAATATTTTATTATTTTCTGTAACTTAGTTCTTTTTTATTTTTTGTACTTTAGATAGTTTATTTAATGTTATTTATTTGTAGCAATTGTGTTTAATTAATTTATTGATAGTGTAGTGTTAGGTTAATTGTAGGTAATTGTAGGTAGTTTATTTAATTATTTTATTGATAGGGTAGTGTTAGGTTTAATTATATCTTAGGTTAGGATTTATTTTACAGGTAAATTTGTAATTATTTTAACTAGGTAACTATTAAATAGTTCTTAACTATTTAATAGCTATTGTACCTGGTTAAAATAATTACAAAGTTGCCTGTAAAATAAATATTAATCCTAAAATAGCTATAATATAATTATAATTTATATTGTAGCTATATTAGGATGTATTTTACAGGTAAGTATTTAGCTTTAAATAGGAATTATTTATTTAATAAGAGTTAATTTATTTCGTTAGATAAAAATTATATTTAACTTAGGGGGGTGTTAGTGTTAGGGTTAGACTTAGCTTTAGGGGTTAATACATTTATTAGAATAGCGGTGAGCTCCGGTCGGCAGATTAGGGGTTAATAATTGAAGGTAGGTGTCGGCGATGTTAGGGAGGGCAGATTAGGGGTTAATACTATTTATGATAGGGTTAGTGAGGCGGATTAGGGGTTAATAACTTTATTATAGTAGCGCTCAGGTCCGCTCGGCAGATTAGGGGTTAATAAGTGTAGGTAGGTGTCGGCGACGTTGTGGGGGGCAGATTAGGGGTTAATAAATATAACATAGGGGTCGGCGATGTTAGGGGTAGCAGATTAGGGGTACATAGGGATAACGTAGGTGGCGGCGATTTGCGGTCGGAAGATTAGGGGTTAATTATTTTAAGTAGCTTGCGGCGACGTTGTGGGGGGCAAGTTAGGGGTTAATAGATATAATACAGGGGTCGGCGGTGTTAGGGGCAGCAGATTAGGGGTACATAAGTATAACGTAGGTGGCGGTCGGCAGATTAGGGGTTAAAAATTTTAATCGATTGGCGGCGATGTGGGGGGACCTCGGTTTAGGGGTACATAGGTAGTTTATGGGTGTTAGTGTACTTTAGGGTACAGTAGTTAAGAGCTTTATAAACCGGCGTTAGCCAGAAAGCTCTTAACTCCTGCTATTTTCAGGCGGCTGGAATCTTGTCGTTAGAGCTCTAACGCTCACTGCAGAAACGACTCTAAATACCAGCGTTAGAAAGATCCCATTGAAAAGATAGGCTACGCAAATGGCGTAGGGGGATCTGCGGTATGGAAAAGTCGCGGCTGAAAAGTGAGCGTTAGACCCTTTAATCACTGACTCCAAATACCAGCGGGCGCCCAAAACCAGCGTTAGGAGCCTCTAACGCTGGTTTTGACGGCTACCGCCGAACTCTAAATCTAGGCCCATGTGAATTTTGATAAGAGATTTATCTCTAAATATGTTCTTTTGCATTTGTATATGTCCACAATACCTGTCTTATTATATGCTATGTATCCTGTCCCTGTTGGGGCAAACTGTTTTTGTGTATTTGTAAATGTAAATTCCCTCAATAAAAAAATATTTAAAAAAAAATAAAAAATTAAAAGCACACAGGATGCGGCGACAAATTCCATAGGGCTAAACAAAGAAACGTCTGACTGGTTTCGGTGTTACAACACCGCAATCATAGACATACATTTGCTACAGCTGTTACAGACCTTTATATCACGTTCTAATAGGTTAAAACACTAAAAAGGGATTGGCCTATAAATTACCCTTTATTAACCTGGTATAAAAATGAACAGATCACAACAAAACCAGAGCCCACAACATTATTAAGTGAACTCCTTAAATTTGTCACAATGCATGACTGTATGTTTTAATGTGACTGCACAACTAAAAAATGAATGCAGTAAACACCAGATTAAATAAATTTAAATTTTCAATTATAAATTAGACAACCATGAGAGATGGAGAGTGATATATCAATTTAAAATAACATTGGTAATCCAATACGCTCAGGTTAAAATTATGTATATCTTAAAACCTTCAAGCTCACATTGTGTATAATTTAAAGGGAAAGGGTGACATTTAAGCATAGAGAATCACATATTGGCAACAATAATAAGGGATCAATGTTAGTATAAATAAACACATACATAAATAGTATAATGGTTAGACAACTAATTCAGAAAGATTATCTTTGCCAAAAATTGATAATGTCATATTCAGAATTGAAGCCCATTGGAACCAGGCTATTCAGCCTGAAAATCCAATAGGCTTCCTGACGACACAATATTGAAAAATTATCTCCACCTCTGGGTGGTCTCTGTACCTGCTCAATAGCTTTCCATTTAAATGTATCCAAGTTTTTATGGTGAATTTCCAAAAAATGTCTGGAAAGTGCTGAGTAGGGTCTCTCACCTGATATATAAGACAGGTGTTGACGAATTTGAGTACCCACCTCTCTAGTGGTTCTACCTACATATGCCTTTTTGCCTTGAGTACACTCAACTAGGTAGATAACATATAGACTTTTACAATTTACACAACCCTTAGTTGGAAATTCATCCCTTGTCTAATGTGATGTGAATGACCTTGAAACATGTACGTGGTCGCAAGACGTGCATGTATTGCTACCACACCTGTAGGTACCCATGCAATGCAAATAAAGAGCTCCCAGAGGATTTATCTTTAAGAAAACTGGGGGAAAGAATATTCCCCAATGTAACATTGTGTTTTGCAGTAAAGGAACATCTCTTTTCCACTTCCTTTCTCAGCTTTTTGTCTCCCATCAATATGGGCAGATTCTTACTTATAATTTTACAGATCTGATCATATTGGTCAGAGAAACTTGTCACAAATATTGGTTGAGAGTGTTCAAGTGAGAATTTCTTCTGTGAGGTCCAGGACACATCCATAAGCATGGATTCACGACTCATGTGTTTAACCTCCTTATAAGCTCTGTCAACTACTCTTCTTGGATAACCTCTATTCCTCAGCCTTTTGCTGAGGTTTTCACTCTCTTGCTGGAAGGAATCACTCAAGATACAGTTCCTTTTCAGCCTCATAAATTGCCCTTTGGCTATGCCCCTAAGGACATGCCCGGGATGGCTGCTACATGCATGTAATAGGCTGTTTCCTGCAATGGGCTTCCTAAAGAGAGTGGAAATCACTTTTCCTGTTGACCCTAACCCTCTCAGAGACACATAAAAAAAATGATTTCCTTCTGCCATTCATAGGTAAATTGAATGCCCACAGTGTTTAGGTTTAGGTTATCTACAAAACTTTTTGCCTGATCTGAGTCAGAAGACCACACAATCAATAGGTCGTCGATAAACCTGATGTACTTGACGATATGTTCTAAAGGGACGCCAGTACCTCCATAGACGTGGCACCTCTCCCACCAACCCATGAACAGGTTGGCATAAGATGGGGCAAATTTAGCACCCATCGCCGTGCCACGCCTCTGGAGGTAGTAGTGTCCCAGGAACAAGAAAAAATTATGTTCCAGCAAAAATGTAATTGCCCTGATAAGAAACTCTTTCATCTTGTTAGATAAATCTGTATACAAGTCCAAAAAATATCTAATGGCTATTAAACCATATTGGTGGGGAATAGAGTACAGAGAGACCCTATGGAATTTGTCGCCACCTCCTGTGTGCTTTTAATTTTTGCACAATACATTTTGTTGTTTTACCATTTTTACTCAATTACTAGTTTCCATGGACTTTCTTTTCACATTTACTATCAGCGGTTTATCTTGGGAACCGCTCCACTACTGAGCCTTATGTATGCCTACCAGCTGTCTCCTAACAGCTGAGTGAATCGGATGCCGGGTGGTGGTGACGTCAGCTCTCTGCATCTGAGATAGTGATTGGCTCCCTTACTCCCACGTGACCGGATCAGATCTGAAATGCTGTTACGAGGAATAAGTGTACACCGCTGCTGGAGTTGTTTGCTATAAACTATTTCCTCCACCTGCAATTAAGAAGATCCTCACGAATATACTACAGAAGAGTTGGTGAGTGAATATCCTCCTTCCTTTGCAGATGCTCAGCTCTGTTGCCTGGGTTGCGTTCTGACACACTATTACCAGTGAAGCTGGCGGTCAGATGTAGGCAACCAGGCAATGCATGTGAGCTGAACTATTTCTTAGCAGGGGTTTGATTCATGTGTATGTCATTGTTTGGTAACCCTGTTTCTGAGTCGTGCTTTGGACATTGGATTCATAATCACTAAAGGTTTGCAGAGAGCATTGAACTGCCTAAAAGTAACTAATATTAACCACTACCGGTATATTCTGACCACTTTACCTTTCTCATCCAATTTATCACAAGTATACTAGTGTGTGATTGGCTGATGTCTGTCACATGGTACAGGGGGCCGGAAAATAGGAGAAAAAAAATGATCTTGCCAGAAACAAATCTACTGCTTATTTGAAATTCAGTGTAAGTGCCATCGCATTGTCTTTTTATTAAGTATTTGTTAATTATGCAATTCTACTGTATTTAGTGGTTCTTTAAACGAAAGCAATACCTTTCAAGACAGAAGAAGGTCTAAGCCATGCATAGGCTCAAAAGACAGAGGGCCAGATTACCAGTGGCGTACCTTTGCTAGAGCAATAACACTGCCAGAAGTAAAAAATTTGCAGGTTAGCGTGTATATTACAAGTTGAAAATAAAACTATTTCACTTAACCGGAATATGACGCGCACAAACTAAAGGACTATGGATATCGCGATCGCTCTAAATAATTCTCCCCATTGACTTCAATGGAGAGCACAGAAAAAAAACTAACAGTTACCGCTTGCGCACTAGCCCGATATGATATTAAACCCAAAGCACTCTACATAACAGGAGTAATTCACATTTTACATTCCAATATTCTTCACATAAAGGACAATTTTATTTTTATTTTAAAAAGATATTTCTATAATTTATATATACCTGTGTGTATCTATCTATCTATCTATCTATCTATCTATCTATATATATATATATTCATATAGATACATAGGTATAGATATATTTTACATTAACATTATCAGATATACTGTATATATAAATTTAAAAATAAAAAGTAAATTTCGGGTTGCGTACTGTAGGTCGGGCTTATGTGTGCTAACCCGACATGAGTTATATTAAGGCACGTTATGTATTTATTAAATGTAAAATATTGAAAAATATTACTAATTAATTATAGATGTACTTAAATATTCTTAACTGTACTAGAATATATATTTATATTTTACAGTAACTATAATAATTATAAAAAATATTTTTTGCTAATTCTTCATGGGCGCTAACCCGACATATCTACGGTATGCAACCTGAAGCACGTTGCGTATGTTTTACATTCCAATGTCCTTCACATAAAAATGTTTTTGCTTTATAATTTGAAATATATATTTCTCTATATATCTTATAAAGTTAATGTAATATATATATATATATATATATGAACTCAATTTCAGAATCCACCCTCCTGGGTCAGTCACCTGTACTTTAACTCAAATATTATATCCAACACACCACCAGTGAAGTCTCAGGATTTTGTAAATATAATTGACGTTTCAGGGATGTATTCTCCCCTTCTTTATTTATCTATCTATATATCTATCTATCTCTCTCTCTCTCTCTCTCTCTCTCTCTCTCTATATATATATAT
This sequence comes from Bombina bombina, assembly GCF_027579735.1. Taxonomy (NCBI): domain Eukaryota; kingdom Metazoa; phylum Chordata; class Amphibia; order Anura; family Bombinatoridae; genus Bombina; species Bombina bombina. The sequence continues at coordinate 247,439,223 of NC_069500.1, forward strand.
ATATATATATATATATATATATATATATATATATATACCCATTTATCTATAGGAATATATACAGACAGTTATAGAAATATACAGATACATGGCCAAATGCCATATACCTTTGAACTCTTATAAATATTTTGTATTAATATTTATGTGAGACACTGGAATCTGTAGAAGTTATTGTCCAAATGGGACAAATAAAGAACACCCCCAGAGAAAATTGATTAATGATTTGCCTATCAGCAAAGAGTTTTTCATACAGTGGTATTACAAAGATTATATCTGGTTGTCATTCATGCTACATTACTAATATGCAAAGTTGAATAGAGTGCATATGAAATCATATTTGATGCTGTAACCATCCGATCCCAAACTTTCAAACCTTGATCATGTCAATAGAGATAGACTTTAGAATTGAAAAAGTTGTCTGTGACTTCAATCTGTGGTGATTCATAAGAGAAAAACAAATGGTAACAGAATCTAAAATTACTTCCAGAAATTAAACCTTTGTTTGAAGATAAGAGAAGTGTCAGCATGCGTTGCCTTAGCGTGCTGTAGGGTATAGCGTGGTCTTACCCTTCATGCTTGGTTCTCTAACCATGTCTGTGAAGATACAGAATTATGTTGGAATTTAACCTCAGACATTTAACCTCACCCATGATAGTATACACAGGCCATATGGACCCTGAGGTTACTAAGGATGTGGCTCCTCAAGGCCAACTACTTAGTGCATTCGCAGCTCATCTAGAAAGCTTGGACTCTAAACTGGATCATCTGATGGAAATTATTAGAAGTCTCTGTCAAATGTCCTCTCATCATCCACTTTCTCCTACTAGAAGTTCATCTCAGCTACCTCTTCTGGAGACTTTTGATGGATCCCCCTGATGAGAGTAGGGTCTTTCTCAACCAATGCCATTTGAACTTCAAAAATGACCCTGCAGCTTTCTGTACTTCCAAAGCTCAGGTCACATTTATTATATTCTTACTCAAAGGAAAATAAAAAGTCTCAGAACTCCTGGAAAAAAAATCAGCGGATTGTGTAATGTTAACAGTGATTCTGGGCAGATGAAGTTCAAAACCGTGAACCACATCTGCCAGGCCTTTGATAAAGGTTACATTAAGATGGAACTCCCAGATGAATTAGCTGAATACTAAATTGCAGCAATAACCCATAATACAATTTCCATAATTATTATACTGGGACCCTGATGACTGAAACAATATATTCAAAAGGGATCCATCGTGGGATCAAGATTGCCAGTGAAATATTTAAAATGGCTGAAATCAGTGTCTGAAGACAGTCTTTTCAAAAGGTGTTTTACTATGCATCTCAGTGGGTGTGATACTGGCAATATTTCCAAAGCAGAATCACCCCCTACATTGAAGATGTTATGTAAATTATCCCTTTTACACATGTTACACATGTAGATTTATAAATAAATTAACAGAAGCCCACGTAAATTAAAAGAATAAATAAACAATGTATTAATTAAAAGCTGTAATACGCTTATTTATTCCTTATTCTTTAAATGCAATGAGAACAACCCAATAAAACCAAAACAAAGCCCCCTAACCCCTAAAGTACTATAACCCCCAACGCAACCTAACCCCACTACGCTATTAACCCCTAAAGCAGCATAACCCCAATGAAACCTAACCCCACAAGACTATTAACCATAAAGTTACATATCCTCTGATGCAACCTAACCCCACTACAATATTAACCCCTGAAGCAACATAACACCCAATGCACCCTATGCCAACTACACTATTAACCCCTAAAGTGACAAAAGCGATAATAATAAAAAACACCAACATATAACAAAAACAAAAACCCCACAACAATACAATTCATTTCTTTTATTTTAATATTTGTTTACTGTGTTGTATTGTTTGTGGCTTTTGGTTTAATATTTGTTTATTTTGTTGTTCTTTTATTGTTGTGGGGTTTGGGTTTCATGTTTGTTTACTTATTTGGGGTTTTGGGTTTGTTTTATGTTGGTGTTGTTTATTGTTGTGGTTTATGTAGCTTTAGGGGTTTATAGTGTAGTGGGGTTAGGTTGCATTGGGGGTTATGGCACTTTAGGGTTAATAGTGTAGTGGGGTTAGGTTGCAATTCGGTTAAGGTGCTTTAGGGTTAATAGTGTAGTGGCGTTAGGTTGTGTTGGGGGTTATGGGGCTTTAGGGGTTATTCATGAAAGTAGGACATGCAAAGTGCATCTTTAAGAAATTTAGGGATGTGGGTATATTATACATGTATATAAAATTATTATTTATTAGTATTTTACTTTACGTGATATGTTTTTTTAAGTATTGTGATTTATTTATTCTTTTTGCATGTTTTTTTTAGGAAGAAGATTTTATTATGTGATATTAATATGTCATCAAAGACAGTATCCACGACTTTATAGTTTTACATAACAGCATTACTTAATAATACAGTTTTTACAACTATAAAGTTGCAGCTACTGTCTTCCTAAAAAAACAAAACAAAAGAAAACAAGCAAAAAGATAAATAAAACTTTTTTCAAATCACGACAATACATAATCACATTATTCAATTAAATACATATAAATAAGTCATTGTATATAAATGTATCTCCACAGATCCTATAGGATTAATAACAAGGTTTCGTCTTTATAAGCAAATTAGATTGTATATATGACATAGATATAGGGGGAGTTTCATGGGCGTTTTATGAAAGTAACTTGCATTCTAATGGTTAAACATTGCTGTGAGTTTCTAATATTCAAAGCACTGCTCTCTATGTTAGATACACATTTTCAGCCATATCAGTCTTGCAACCTTTTCAGTGGCGATAATTTCCAGTCGGTGAAATCTATAGAATGTAGAGTAAAAGTTTACACAGTCTATGGTGTGTATGCACACTTTAAATACAGACACCCCTCCCCCCACCCGTCTGAGGAAATAGCTGAGAAACGCATGGTTTGTTTGATACTTTGTTTGAGGTTAGTTTGTTAATACCTCATCTTTTATTACACTTCAACTTTTTTTTAATATGTTAATAAACAAATTGTATTGTGTAGAAGAGCAGCTAGAAAGTTCTCATTATTGGAAGCAGGTGTTTGTATGAGCTGGGCCACGGCAAACTCCCAACCTGCATCTACCAGCATTTATGGAAGAGCTGCCAGTGTGCTTAAGGCCATTTGTAGATCAAGTGGGACTCAGTATATTTGGAGATTGATCAGTACTTGATATATTCATATATGGACTATCTTCTATGTGTCATTAATGATGGTTTATTTTGGGTAATTATATTGGGCATTTGCCCACAAGAGGCTCCTCCTTTTGACATCAAGACAGTTTTTTGTTTGTGATAATGTACCTTTACTCTTCATATATGCTTCATAATTTACTTAGATCTGGGGAATCAGAAACAGTTCTGAATTGCTGAGCTACTAAAGCCTCAGATTGCTTGGAACAGAGCAATATAAAGAAATTCAGTCTGAATGAGGGAACAGGATTGGAAGAATCAGTTAAGTTAAACACATGTATTTATTTAATAAAACAGAACATTTAAAATGTATTATTTATGCTCAAACAGCATTGTGTCTTTGTAAAGAAAATGGCACATTAAAGTTATTGCATCTCTGCTATGTTCCATTAACTATTCATACTGCAATATACAGAATGACACAACAATTTAGCAATCCATCACTGTCCTGGTGCAGGTGAAATGCAAACAAATTACATACTGATGACGCAGATAGAGCCATTGAGAGACATTGGGCCAAATTACAAGTGGAGAGCTAAATATCGCTTTCGTGAAATCAATATTTTTTGCTTCACTGAGTAACACCAGCGCACGCTAATGTGCGCTGGTATTACAAGTTGACAGCAATGGGAACACAAGCTCGCGTTCGTATTGCTGGAAAGCATTGTGCTCACGAGAGTGCTTCCATAGGCTCTAATGTACGAGTACGTAGATCTCTTGTAGTTAACCCTATGTACTGCTTAAAACAATGGGAACATTCTACCAAGAAAATTACATAGGGCTAGATTACGAGTGAAGTGTTAGTTTGAGCTTGTGTAAGTAAGTAATTTTTGTAATTTTTTGCACTCAGAGCTTCGCTGTTGGTATTACAAGTTAAAAGTAAAAATGTTGCGATCTCGCATTCACAAAGTCACGGTAACAAACAGACTTTGAGAAGTTGAGAACGCAAAATCGCTTTCCCCCATAGACATCGATGGAGCTGGAAAAGTTGAAAAAGCCTAACACCAACAAGTCGCAAACATTATTATTATTATTTTTATACTTTATTTATAAAGTGCCAACATATTCCGCAGCACTGTCCATGGGTACAATTCGTTTAAATAAAACAATGATATAAAACTTGTAAAAGACAAGACAAAATTTTACAAACACATACATTAAGGTCCATATTCCCGTGGGAACATACAATCTAGAAGGGTAGGAGGTTGAGAAACAGGAGGTGAGGACTGCAAGATTGAGAAAGATTTTAATGCAGACTTAGATGAGGGAAATGTTAGGTAAGTGAAATTAATATATTAAGTTGGGTGGTAGGCTTCTCTGAACAAGAAAGTCTTCAGGGAGCATTTAAAAGAAGAAATATTAGGGGAAAGCCTGACAGGACGAGGGAGAGTGTTGCACGACAGAAGTCCTGCAGTCTAGCATGGGAAGAGGTGATAGTCGAAGATGCAAGGAGCAGGACATATTTGGATCTTATTGTAACAAGATAGTTGGTAAAGTAGTACTAATGGTAGGTACCTATAGGTGCCAAATATTTTTGTAATCAACAAGCACCTGTTAGGGGGGCAATATAGCACTAAGGAGACTCATAGATAAATGAGTTACAAAGTCAGTAACAAAAAAAGAGTGCTTTACCCCTGCAATTATTTACGAAAAATTCTCAATGAATAATACAGGAACGATTTTTAACCATTTATACTTTATCTTTATTGGTTTAACTATTCAATCATACATGTTAAAAAACACTTAAACTGTCTATATATCAATCTATAGCATAGATGTGTGAATAATACCTCTGAGAATCATGTATCTATGTGTGAAACATTGTACTTGGTTTGTATAATATCAAGCAGTCAGATACAAACATTATCTTTTGTAGCCGGCTATTAATAAATTCAGAAATAATGCTGTAACAAGAGAACCTGTTAATATGTGGGATGTCAGATTATGAGATTAAAGCTATCTAGCTAATACTCTATCTGTAATTATAAAGTCCTTGCTTGCACAGTCAACTTTAGCACAGCTGTTCAGTGTAATAGATTCTGTCTGCTTAAAATCTCTAGATATTAATATTTAGTATAGGTGTGTGAATAAACACCTCTGATAATCATGTATCTAGATATGAAATATTGTACTTGGTTTGTATAGTATCAAGCAGTCAGATACAAACAATATCTTTTATAGCCAGCTATTAATAAATTAAAAAATAATGCTGTAACAAGAGGACCTGTTAATATGTGGAATGTCAGGTTATGAGATTAAAGCTATCTAGCTAATACTCTATCTGTAATTATAAAGTCCTTGCTTGCACAGTTAACTTTAGCACAGCTACTCAATGTAATAGATTCTATCTGCTTGAACTCTCTCGATATCAATATATAGCATAGGTATGTGAATAATACCTCTGAGAGTCATGTATCTAGATATGAAACATTGTACTTGGTTTGTTACAGACTTTGTAACTCATTTATCAATAATTGGATCTTAGTGGGCGGGCTGGAGTATACTTGTTGATTAGAGAGGATAGGTAGTGGGGAGTGGCGTTGGTGAGAGCTTTGTATGTAACGGTGAGAATTTAGAATTTAATTCTTTTTATGAATAGGGAGCCAATAAAGGGACTCTCAGAGAGGTGCAGCAGATACAGAGTGACGGGATTTCATATCTATGAGCCCTTATAACTTTTTAATGCAATTTTTTTTTTTTTAAAACTACATTTATGCTTACCTGATACATTTCTTTCTGTCCCGATATGGTGAGTCCACGGTGTCCTCAATTACTGTTGGGAATATCACACCTAGCCAGCAGGAGGAGGCAAAGAGAAACACAGCCAAGCTGTTAAGTATCACTCCCCTTCCCACAAACCCCAGTAATTCGACCAAAGGTAAATGAAGAAAAAAGGAGTAACACAAGGTGTAGAGGTGCCTGAGGTTTAGTCAAAAAAACTTTTAAAACAAAGGGCGGGGCCGTAGAATCACCATATCCGGAAAGAAAGAAATGTATCAGGTAAGCATAAATTTTGTTTTCTTTCCTAAGATATGGTGAGTCCACAGCGTCCTCAATTACTGTTGGGTACAATTATTATTATTATTATTATCTGTTCATTCATTCATAGTTCATTAATTCTGCTGCCTGCTGCTGCCTCTGCCACTAATGCTCTTGCTCTTTCTTCTATGTGGTGGTCATCATCCGTCAATGCTTAATACTCAGGGAACTGCTGGCCGCTTTTTCCAAGGAGCTCTAAGCGTGTGTTTGTCCTCTCCCTTGGAGGTGTATTTTTTTAGGTTTATGTACTGTGAGGCCTAAATAGTTCAGTAAGACTTAGCAAGACCACACCAACCTCTTCTCTTAATACCCTCAGTATGGATGACCTACATGAGCTAAGACAATTAGACAAAGTTGGGATTTTATTTATTCAAAAACCTGAGACTTAGTAATTTGCTTTAACCAAGTATGTTACTGAAACCTGTTGGTGCCAGTTCTTGGCTCAGAATAGCAGGTAGCTTCAGATGTGGTAGCCTGCGCTGTAAAGCCTGCTATTATCTCAAACAGAGGTCAAATTTCTCATCATATGTGACAGGAGAAACTTTCACTACTCAAAGTTGTATAAACTGTTCTAACCATTATGGGCTAGATTACAAGTGGAGCGCTATTGTTTACAGGAAAGCGATGTTGGGTTTTCAAGGCAGCTTGCAAGCAAGTTAAATTCCACTCATAAGTTGAAAGTAAATGTGAATGCTAGAATGATTAACGCTACCTCAGAAGTTTGAGACTCAAAATAATACTATCTGATAAAAATGATTTCTTTCCTAAGATATGGTGAGTCCACAGCGTCCTCAATTACTGTTGGAAATATCACTCATGGCCAACAGGACGCGGTAAAGAGCACCACAGCCAATCTGTTAAGTATCACTCCCCTACCCACAAACCCCAGTCATTCGACCGAAGGTAAATGGAGAAAAAAGTAGTAACACAAGGTGTAGAGGTGCCTGAGGTTTAGTAAAAAAAATGCTTCAAAACAAAGGGCGGGGCCGTGGAATCACCATATCCGGAAAGAAAGAAATTTATCAGGTAAGCATAAATTTTGTTTTCTTTCCTAAGATATGGTGAGTCCACAGCATCCTCAATTACTGTTGGGAACCAATTATTATTATTATCTGTTATTTGTAGAGCACCAACCAATATCCAAGCTAGAGGACGCAGAGGACTAGGGACGGACAAGACAGGTAGACCTAAACAGAAGGCACCACCGCTTGAAGAACCTTTCTCCCAAAAGAAGCCTCAGCTGAGGCAAAAGTATAAAATTTGGAAAGTTTGGAAAAAGTATGCAGAGTAGACCAAGTTGCAGCCTTGCAAATCTATTTCACAGAGGCTTCATTTTTGAAAGCCCAAGAAGAAGAGACAGACCCACTGGAATGACCTGTAATTCTCTCAGGAGGCTGCTGACCAGCAGTCTCATAGGCCAAACAAATTATGCTTCTCAACCAGAGAGAAATAGAAGTAGCAGTAGCTTTCTGAGCTTTAGAGAGAAACAAACAAACAGGACAGAAGACTGGTGAAAATCCTTAGTCGCCTGTAGGTATAATTTCAGAGCATGCACAACATCCAAGTTGTGCAACAACCGTTCCTTATGAAAAGAAGGATTAGGACATAGCGAAGGAACAACAATTTCCTGAATAATATTTCTATCCGGAACAACTTTAGGAAGGAAAACAAACTTAGTACGAAGAATCGCCTTATCGGCATGAAAGATAAGGTAAGGCGAATCACACTGCAAAGCCGAGAGTTCCGAGACTCTCTGAGCAGAAGAGATAGCAATAAGAAACAAAACCTTCCAAGATAAAAACTTAATATCTATGGAATGCATTGGCTCAAATGGAGCCTGCTGCAAAACTTTAAGAACAAGGTTAAGGCTCCAAGGAGGAGCAACGGACTTAAACACAGGCCTGATTCTGACCAAGGCCTGACAAAAGGATTGCACATCTGGCACATCCGCCAGAAACTTACAAAAGTAGCATTGGTGAAAGTAAATAAAGTTCTCACATTCCTCACCATCCCACACACTTGCTCCTTAAACACATTTCAATTTATCTTTGTAGACTCAATTCAGAGATCTGTTTACAAATTCCATGCAAAATTCCTTTAGCATAAGCAAGAGCAGTGTCTCTCAGAAGCCCAACTTAGGGCAAGATTACGAGTGGGGGGCTATTGTTTGCGTGCAAACAATATCGAGTTTTTGCCGCCATATGCGTGGAAGTTAAGTTCCGCTCGTATTACAAATGAAAAGTACTATTTATCAGATAGTATTATTTTGAGTCTCAAACTTCTGAGGTAGTGGTAATCATTCTAGCATTCACATTTACTTTCAACTTGTAATACGAGCGGAATTTAACTTGCTTGCAAATTGCCTTGAAAACCCAATATCGCTTTTGTGTAAACAATAGCGCTCCACTTGTAATCTAGCTCATAATGGTTAGAACACTTTATACAACTTTGAGTAGTGAAAGTTTCTCCTGTCACATATGATGAGAAAATTGACCCCTGTTTGAGATAATAACAGGCTTTACAGTGCAGGCTACCACATCTGAAGCTACCCGCTATTCTGAGCAAAGAACTGGCACCAACAGGTTTCAGTAACATACTTGGTTAAAGCAAATTACTAAGTCTTTTAATAAATAAAATCAAAACTTTGTCTAATTGTCTTAGCTCATGTAGGTCATCCATACTGAGGGCATTAAGAGAAGAGGTTGACGTGGTCTTGCTAAGTCTTACTGAACTATGTAGGCCTCACAGTACATAAACCTAAAAAAATACACCTCCAAGGGAGAGGACAAACTCACGCTTAGAGCTCCTTGGACAAAGCGGCCAGCAGTTCCCTGAGTATTAGGCATTGACGGATGATGACCACCACATAGAAGGAAGAGCAAGAGCATTAGTGGCAGCAGGCTGCAGAGTTAATGAACTAGCTAGGACTCTGGTACACAAACTCCAAAAATATACCTTCAAGGAAGGAGGACTAACATACACTTAGAGTCCCCTAGACACAGTGGCCAACAGTTTGCTATGATTTTTTACTTTAACTGATGATGACCACCACAGAGCAGGAAGGGCAAGAGCAGGAGAGGCAGCAGAGTTACTATAGTAGGCCTATGGAATATAGAACATCAGCCCCATAAATGCACCTCCAAGGAAAGTGACAAGTGAAGTGAAAGTAGTATTGGTGAAAGTAAATAAAGTTCTTACATTCCTCACCATCCCACACACCTGTTCCTTAAACACATTTGAATTTATCTTTGTAGACTCAATTCAGAGATCTGTTTACAAAGTCCATGCAAAATTCCTTCAGCATAAGCAAGAGCAGTGTCTCTCAGAAGCCCAACTTAGGGCAAGATTACAAGTGGGGGGCTATTGTTTGCGTGCAAATATCGGGTTTTTGCCGCCGTATGCGTGGAAGTTAAGTTCCACTCGTATTACAAATGAAAAGTAAATGCAAATGTGTGAGCACATACGCGACTTACACTCAAATTATTACTGCGATTTCAGAGCTCTGGTTAACTGTTACACTCAAATAAAAAGTGTTTTAAAATTCAGAAAACAATAAATTTTAAAGTACAGTTAAACTCATAATAACACTCTCTAATAAAAATTACTTTAAAAAACTGCTATAAAAAGTTATAGGGGCCCAAAGATATGAAGTCTTAGGTGTAAGGAAAAAAAGGAATGCGAAGGGCTTTAACATAGAGATACATTTGTGAATGCAAACAAAGCAAGGCAAGCTGGGTCTCTCAGTCTCCAGCTGACTGTGCAAGGAAAACTCCTCCAAGGGTGTGAACACAAGAGTACTGATAGATGATTGGGATCTTTGTAAATAAAAAACAAAGAAACCGCCCAATGGTGCAGATAAACGTCTTAATACCAAAAGAATGTAAGGTATAAATGTGGTACTCACATGTGGGAAAGCCCTGTCAGGTAGTGCTGTAAAGGTAGGCTGGATATTGTAGTCACCAGCTGACTAGATTTGTTTGGTTCCCCAGGATGATATGCTGTGATTCCTAGGTTCCAATGTTTCTAATAGCAAAGCAGAAACTAAAGTAGTACAAGACAGATACTACTAGAATAAATGTAATAATAAATTACAAAGCATAACAATAAAAACAGATACAGATGTATTTTATTATTAAATTTAGAAAGAGACATAAAGCAGGTTGGAAAACAGCACACATACGCCTATATTTAGAGTTCTGCGGCCAAAGGGGTGCGTTAGCTACGCTGGCTTTTTTCTGGCCGCACCTTTTAAATACCGCTGGTATTTAGAGTTCACAGAATGGCTGCGTTAGGCTCCAAAAAAGGAGCGTATAGCATATTTACAGCAACTTCAACTCTCGATACCAGCGGTGCTTACGGACGCGGCCAGCTTCAAAAACGTGCTTGTGCACGATTCCCCCATAGAAAACAATGGGGATGTTTGAGCTGAAAAAAAACCTAACACCTGCAAAAAAGCCGCGTTCAGCTCCTAACGCAGCCCCATTGTTTACTATGTGGAAACACTACCTACGTCTGCACCTAACACTCTAACATGTACCCCGAGTCTAAACACCCCTAACCTTACACTTATTAACCCCTATTCTGCCGCCCCCGCTATCGCTGACCCCTGCATATTATTTTTAACCTCTAATCTGCCGCTCCGTACACCCCCACCACCTACATTATCCCTATGTACCCCTAATCTGCTGCCCTAACATCGCCGACCCCTATATTATATTTATTAACCCCTAATCTGCCGCCCCCAACGTCGCCTCCACCTAACTACACTTATTAACCCCTATTCTGCCGCCCCCGCTATCGCTGACCCCTGCATATTATTTTTAACCTCTAATCTGCCGCTCCGTACACCCCCACCACCTACATTATCCCTATGTACCCCTAATCTGCTGCCCTAACATCGCCGACCCCTATATTATATTTATTAACCCCTAATCTGCCGCCCCCAACGTCGCCTCCACCTAACTACACTTATTAACCCCTAATCTGCCGACCGGACCTGAGCGCTACTATAATAAATGTATTAACCCCTAATCCGCCTCACTCCCGCCTCAATAACCCTATAATAAATAGTATTAACCCCTAATCTGCCCTCCCTAACATTGCCGACACCTAACTTCAAGTATTAACCCCTAATCTACCGACAGGAGCTCACCGCTACTCTAATAAATTTATTAACCCCTAAAGCTAAGTCTAACTTTAACCCTAACACCCCCCTAAATTAAATATAATTTAAATCTAACGAAATAAATTAACTCTTATTAAATAAATTATTCCTATTTAAAGCTAAATACTTACCTGTAAAATAAACCCTAATATAGCTACAATATAAATTATAATTATATTATAGCTATTTTAGGATTTATATTTATTTTACAGGCAACTTTGTATTTATTTTAACCAGGTACAATAGCTATTAAATAGTTAAGAACTATTTAATAGCTAAAATAGTTAAAATAATTACAAAATTACCTGTAAAATAAATCCTAACCTAAGTTACAATTAAACCTAACACTACACCATCAATAAATAAATTAAATAAACTACCTACAATTATCTACAATTAAACCTAACACTACACTATCAATAAATAAAATTCCTACAAATAAATACAATTAAATAAACTAACTAAAGTACAAAAAATAAAAAAGAACTAAGTTATAAAAAATAAAAAATATTTACAAACATTAGAAAAAAATTACAACAATTTTAAACTAATTACACCTACTCTAAGCCCCCTAATAAAATAACAAAGACCCCCAAAATAAAAAAAATGCCCTACCCTATTCTAAATTACAAAAGTTCAAAGCTCTTTTACCTTACCAGCCCTAAAAAGGACCTTTTGTGGGGCATGCCCCAAAGAATTCAGCTCTTTTGCCTGTAAAAAAAACCATACAATACCCCCCCAACATTACAACCCACCACCCACATACCCCTAATCTAACCCAAACCCCCCTTAAATAAACCTAACACTAAGCCCCTGAAGATCTTCCTACCTTATCTTCACCTCGCCGGGTATCACCGATCGGTCCTGGCTCAAAAATATTCATCCAACCCAAGCGGGGGCTGGCGATCCATAATCCTGCGGCTGAAGAGGTCCAGAAGAGGCTCCAAAGTCTTCATCCTATCCGGGAAGAAGAGGCGATGCAGACCGGCAACCATCTTGATCCAAGCGGCATCTTCTATCTTCATCCGATGAGGAACGGCTCCATCGTGAATACCTCCAGCGCGGATCAATCTTCTTCCTCCGATGTCCAACTGAAGAATGACGGTTCCTTTAAGGGACGTCATCCAAGATGGCGTCCCTCGAATTCCGATTGGCTGATAGGATTCTATCAGCCAATCGGAATTAAGGTAGGAAAATTCTGATTGGCTGATGGAATCAGCCAATCAGAATCAAGTTCAATCCGATTGGCTGATCCGATTAGCCAATCAGATTGAGCTTGCATTCTATTGGCTGATCGGAACAGCCAATAGAATGCAAGCTCAATCTGATTGGCTGATTGGATCAGCCAATCGGATTGAACTTGATTCTGATTGGCTGATTCCATCAGCCAATCAGAATATTCCTACCATAATTCCGATTGGCTGATAGAATCCTATCAGCCAATCGGAATTCGAGGGACGCCATCTTGGATGACGTCATTTAAAGGAACCGTCATTCGGCGAGTAGGCGTCGGTTGAAGAGGTTGGATCCGCGTTGGTTGGAAAGAAGATGGCTCCGCTCCAGAAGAAAGAAGATTGAAGATGCGGCTTGATAGAAGACTTCATCCCGATGATGGACTTCCGACTTCAGCCCGATGATGGAGTTCTTCAGCTGCCGCTTGGATCCAGACTTTAGCCCGAGGATGGACGTCACTCTTCAGCCCCCCGCTTGGGCTTGGATCAAGACATCGGAGGCTCTTCTGGACAGATCGGGACCCGGTGTGGCGAAGACAAGGTAGGAAGATCTTCAGGGGCTTAGTGTTAGGTTTATTTAAGGGGGGTTTGGGTTAGATTAGGGGTATGTGGGTGGTGGGTTGTAATGTTGGGGGGGGTATTGTATGTGTTTTTTTACAGGCAAAAGAGCTGAATTCTTTGGGGCATGCCCCGCAAAGGGCCCTGTTCAGGGCTGGTAAGGTAAAAGAGCTTTGAACTTTTTTAATTTAGAATAGGGTAGGGCATTTTTTTATTTTGGGGGGCTTTGTTATTTTATTAGGGGGCTTAGAGTAGGTGTAATTAGTTTAAAATTGTTGTAATATTTTTCTAATGTTTGTAAATATTTTTTTATTTTTTGTAACTTAGTTCTTTTTTATTTTTTGTACTTTAGTTAGTTTATTTCATTGTATTTATTTGTAGATATTGTATTTAATTAATTTATTGATAGTGTAGTGTTCGGTTTATTTGTAGATAATTGTAGGTATTTTATTTAATTAATTTATTGATCGTGTAGTGTTAGGTTTAATTGTAACTTAGGTTAGGATTTATTTTACAGGTAATTATTTTAACTATTTTAGCTATTAAATAGTTCTTAACTATTTAATAGCTATTGTACCTGGTTAAAATAAATACAAAGTTACCTGTAAAATAAATATAAATCCTAAAATAGCTATAATATAATTATAATTTATATTGTAGCTATATTAGGGTTTATTTTACAGGTAAGTATTTAGCTTTAAATAGGAATAATTTATTTAATAAGAGTTAATTTATTTTGTTAGATTTAAATTATATTTAATTTAGGGGGGTGTTAGTGTTAGGGTTAGACTTAGCTTTAGGGGTTAATCCATTTATTACAGTAGCGGCGAGATTCGGTCGGCAGATTAGGGGTTAATAATTGAAGTTAGGTGTCGGCGATGTTAGGGAGGGCAGATTAGGGGTTAATAATATTTATTATAGGGTTATTGAGGCGGGAGTGAGGCGGATTAGGGGTTAATAACTTTATTATAGTAGCGGTGCGGTGCGCTCGGCAGATTAGGGGTTAATAAGTGTAGGCAGGTGGAGGCGACGTTGAGGGGGGCAGATTAGGGGTTAATAAATATAATATAGGGGTCGGCGGTGTTAGGGGCAGCAGATTAGGGGTACATAAGGATAACGTAGGTAGCGGCGCTTTGCGGTCGGCAGATTAGGGGTTAATTATTGTAGGTAGCTGGCGGCGACGTTGTGGGGGGCAGGTTAGGGGTTAATAAATATAATATAGGGGTCGGTGGTGTTAGGGGCAGCAGATTAGGGGTACATAAGTATAACGTAGGTGGCAGTCGGCAGATTAGGGGTTAAAAAAATGTTATCGAGTGGCGGCGATGTGGGGGGGCCTCGGTTTAGGGGTACATAGGTAGTTTATGGGTGTTAGTGTACTTTAGAGCACAGTAGTTAAGAGCTTTATAAACCGGCGTTAGCCCAGAAAGCTCTTAACTCCTGACTTTTTTCTGCGGCTGGAGTTTTGTCGTTAGATTTCTAACGCTCACTTCAGCCACGACTCTAAATACCGGCGTTAGAAAGATCCCATTGAAAAGATAGGATACGCAAATGACGTAAGGGGATCTGCGGTATGGAAAAGTCGCGGCTGAAAAGTGAGTGTTAGACCCTTTAATGACTGACTTCAAATACCAGAGGGCGGTAAAAACCAGCGTTAGGAGCCTCTAACGCTGGTTTTGACGGCTACTGCCCAACTCTAAATCTAGGCCATATACTCTCAGGCATGGAGTTTAAGACTATCAAGTCAAATTTCTGCATACAAACACCATGATTCCAGCCTTGATAAAAAAAAGATAGACCCTGCAACAAAACAATAAAAAAAATTGTTGGCAAGGCTGGAGTAACCATCGGCCAGATTACGAGTTGTGCGTTAGGCTTAAAAAGAAGCGTTGGCCGGTCTTAACGCTGCTTTTTAACGCCCGCTGGTATTACGAGTCTTGCAGGTACAGGTGTGCCGCTCACTTTTTTGGCCAGACTTGGAAATACCGCAGATCCACTTACGTAAATTGTGTATCCTCTCTTTTCAATGGGACTTGCATAGTGCCGGTATTATGAGTCTGACAAAAAGTGAGTGGTAGACCCTCTCCTAACACCCCCTAACTTAAATATAATTAAAATAAATCAAATAAAAATAACTATCATTAACTAAATTATTCCTGTTTAAAACTAAATACTTACCTATAAAATAAACCCTAAGCTAGCTACAATACAACTAATAGTTACATTGTACCTAGCTTAGGGTTTTTCTTATTTTACAGGCAAGTTTGTATTTATTTTAACTAGGTAGAATAGTTACTAAATAGTTATTAACTATTTAATAACTACCTAGATAAAATAAAGACAAATTTACCTGTAAAATAAAACCTAACCTAAATTACACTAACACCTAACACTACACTATAATTAAATTAATTCCCTAAATTAAATACAATTAAATACAATTAAATACAATTAGCTAAAGTACAAAAACAAACAAACACTAAATTACAGAAAATAATAAACAAATTACAAGATTTTTAAACTAATTACACCTAATATAATCCCCCTAACAAAATAAAAAAGCCCCCCAAAATAAAAAAGCCCTACCCTACACTAAATTACAAATAGCCCTTAAAAGGGCCTTTTGTGGGGCATTGCCCCAAAGTAATCAGCTATTTTACCTTTAAAAAAATTACAAATCCCCCCCCCCAACATTAAAACCCACCACCCACACAACCAACCCTACTCTAAAACCCACCCAATACCCCCTTAAAAAAAACTAACACTAACCCCCTGAAGATCATCTTACTGGGAGACGTCTTCACCCAACCAGGCCGAAGTCCTCAGCGAAGCCGGGAGAAGTCTTCATCCAAGCCGGGCGAAGTGGTCCTCCAGACGGGCAGAAGTCTTCATCCAGACGGCATCTTCTATCTTCATTCATCCGCCGCGGAGCGGGTCCATCTTCAAGACATCCGGCGTGGAGCATCCTCTTCCAACAAAGTCTTCTTACTAAATGACGATTCCTTTAAATGACGTCATCCAAGATGGCGTCCCATCAATTCCGATTGGCTGATAGAATTCTATCAGCCAATCGGAATTAAGGTAGAAAACCAAAAGGATTGAGCTGGCATTCTATTGGCTGATTGGAACAGCCAATAGAATGCCAGCTCAATCCTATTGACTGATTGGATCAGCCAATAGGATTGAACTTCAATCCTATTGGCTGATTGCATCAGCCAATAGGATTTTTTCTACCTTAATTCTGATTGGCTGATAGAATTCTATCAGCCAATCGGAATTGAAAGGACGCCATCTTGGATGACGTCACTTAGTAAGAAGACTTCGTTGGAAGAGGATGCTCCGCGCCAGATGTCTTGAAGATGGACCCGCTCCGTGCCAGATGGATGAAGATAGAAGATGCCGTCTGGATGAAAACTTCTGCCCGTCTGGAGGACCACTTCGCCCGGCTTCGCACCACTTTCTGTAATTTAGTGTTTTTTGTACTTTAGATAATTGTATTTAATTGCATTTAATTTAGGGAATTAATTTAATTATAGTGCAGTGTTAGGTGTTAGTGTAATTTAGGTTAGGTTTTATTTTACAGGTAAATTTGTATTTATTTTAGCTAGGTAGTTAGTAAATAGTTAATAACTATTTAATAACTATTCTACCTAGTTAAAATAAATACAAACTTGCCTGTAAAATAAAAAATAAACCCTAAGCTAGATACAATGTAACTATTAGTTATATTGTATCTAGCTTAGGGTTTACTTTATAGGTAAGTATTTAGTTTTAAATAGGAATTATTTTGTCAAATTATAGTAATTTTATTTAGATTTATTTAAATTATATATTTAAGTTAGTGGGGGTTAGGGTTAGACTTAGGTTTAGGGGTTAATACATTTATAATAGTGGCGGCGACGTTGCGGGCAGCAGATTAGGGGTTAATAAATGTAGGTAGGTGGCGGCGATGTTAGGGACGGCAGATTGGGGGGTTAATAATTTTTAACTACTGTTTGTGATGCAGGAGTGCGGCGGTTTAGGGGTTAATATGTTTATTATAGTGGCGGCGACGTTGGGGGCAGCAGATTAGGGGTTAAGAAGTGTAGGTAGGTTGCGGTGACATTGGGGAAGGCAGATTAGGGTTTAATAAATATAATGTAGGTGTCGGAGATGTTGGGGGCAGCAGATTAGGGGTTCATAAGTATAATGTATGTGGCGGCGGTGTCCGGAGCGGCAGATTAGGGGTTAATAATATAATGTAGGTTGCGGTGATGTCAGGGGCGGCAGATTAGGGGTTAATAAGTGTAAGATTAGGGGTGTTTAGACTCGGGTTCATGTTAGGTTGTTAGGTGTAGACATAAATTTTATTTCCCCATAGGAATCAATGGGGCTGCGTTAAGGAGTTTTACAATGCTTTTTTGCAGGTGTTAGACTTGTTTTCAGCCGGCTCTCCCAGTTGATTCCTATGGGGAAATTGTGCACAAGCACGTTACACCAGCTCACCGCTAATGTAAGCAGCGCTGGTATTGGAGTGCGGTAATGAGCAAAATTTTGCTCAACGCTCACTTCTTGTCTGGTTTGTAAAAACCCATAATACCAGCGCTGTCTGTAAGTGAGCGGTGAGCATAAACTGCTCGTTAGCACCGCACAGCCTCTAACACAAAACTCGTAATCTAGGTGCTTGTTTGTAAGGTAAGAAGCATGACATCTTCCATCACCACTGGATGTTTCATTTTCATCAAGAGTCCTCATTTGAAGAATGAGTTGTAGGAGACATTGACTCTGTAAGTTTAAAATAAATATCAACCAGTGAATTATACAAAGCTTTGGTCTTTACCTGCTTATCTGTTTTTGAGAGAATCTTAAAAGCAATGTTGTACTTCATATAGTTATATTGTCTAGTACTCCAGGGAATAACAGCGAATAAATGCAGAATGTGCCTGAGTAATATAAAAAGGTTTGCAATGAAAATGATATCCCCAGTGACCCAAGCACTATCTAGGAGCAGCCTCTATATAAACTGTTAGAAAACTTGATAAGTGAACTCCAAATATGCAGCTAAAGGACTTCCAGAATTAAATACTGTAAAAAAAGTGATCTTCCTTCTTAGCAAACATCAGTTTTCATAATTGTTTGCACCTAGAGATTCAATAAAAGAAGGTACAACAACTCAGATTGTTGTTTGGCAAGTAAACATTGATTAACTCTGTGAATACCAACTGTGATGGCACTGGGTTGCGCTATTGTGCAGCCATCTTCTCTCTGCCCCATTCTTCACTGGAGGTTGTTAATGCTTAAACCATGTTCTGTTTGTTTGTCTATGTGTCTGTCTGACTGTCTAGCTATCTATCTATCACTTTGTATATTCTGTAAATAAAACAATTCCTTCCCTGTAAAAACAGTAAGATTCTCCCGAAAATCATTTTGGGCATATATAAGCAATCTGAACCATTTTTAATATTACATGGTC
This sequence comes from Bombina bombina, assembly GCF_027579735.1. Classification (NCBI taxonomy): domain Eukaryota; kingdom Metazoa; phylum Chordata; class Amphibia; order Anura; family Bombinatoridae; genus Bombina; species Bombina bombina. The sequence goes on from NC_069500.1 coordinate 247,457,892, forward strand.
TGTCAGTCATCAGTTAGCTGTGGGAATTTCCCTAAACCAGAGTAGAAAAAAAACATAATTTATGTAAGAACTTACCTGATAAATTCATTTCTTTCATATTAGCAAGAGTCCATGAGCTAGTGACGTATGGGATTACATTCCTACCAGGAGGGGCAAAGTTTCCCAAACCTCAAAATGCCTATAAATACACCCCTCACCACACCCACAATTCAGTTTAACGAATAGCCAAGAAGTGGGGTGATAAAAAAGTGCGAAAGCATATAAAATAAGGAATTGGAATAATTGTGCTTTATACAAAATCATAACCACCACAAAAAAAGGGCGGGCCTCATGGACTCTTGCTAATATGAAAGAAATGAATTTATCAGGTAAGTTCTTACATAAATTATGTTTTCTTTCATGTAATTAGCAAGAGTCCATGAGCTAGTGACGTATGGGATAATGACTACCCAAGAAGTGGATCTTTCCACACAAGAGTCACTAGAGAGGGAGGGATAAAATAAAGACAGCCAATTCCTGCTGAAAATAATCCACACCCAAAATAAAGTTTAACGAAAAACATAAGCAGAAGATTCAAACTGAAACCGCTGCCTGAAGTACTTTTCTACCAAAAACTGCTTCAGAAGAAGAAAATACATCAAAATGGTAGAATTTAGTAAAAGTATGCAAAGAGGACCAAGTCGCTGCTTTGCAGATCTGGTCAACCGAAGCTTCATTCCTAAACGCCCAGGAAGTAGAAACTGACCTAGTAGAATGAGCTGTAATCCTCTGAGGCGGAGTTTTACCCGACTCAACATAGGCAAGATGAATTAAAGATTTCAACCAAGATGCCAAAGAAATGGCAGAAGCTTTCTGGCCTTTTCTAGAACCGGAAAAGATAACAAATAGACTAGAAGTCTTACGAAAAGATTTCGTAGCTTCAACATAATATTTCAAAGCTCTAACAACATCCAAAGAATGCAATGATTTCTCCTTAGAATTCTTAGGATTAGGACATAATGAAGGAACCACAATTTCTCTACTAATGTTGTTGGAATTCACAACTTTAGGTAAAAATTCAAAAGAAGTTCGCAACACCGCCTTATCCTGATGAAAAATCAGAAAAGGAGACTCACAAGAAAGAGCAGATAATTCAGAAACTCTTCTGGCAGAAGAGATTGCCAAAAGGAACAAAACTTTCCAAGAAAGTAATTTAATGTCCAATGAATGCATAGGTTCAAACGGAGGAGCTTGAAGAGCTCCCAGAACCAAATTCAAACTCCAAGGAGGAGAAATTGACTTAATGACAGGTTTTATACGAACCAAAGCTTGTACAAAACAATGAATATCAGGAAGAATAGCAATCTTTCTGTGAAAAAGAACAGAAAGAGCAGAGATTTGTCCTTTCAAAGAACTTGCGGACAAACCCTTATCTAAACCATCCTGAAGGAACTGTAAAATTCTCGGTATTCTAAAAGAATGCCAGGAAAAAAGATGAGAAAGACACCAAGAAATATAAGTCTTCCAGACTCTATAATATATCTCTCGAGATACAGATTTACGAGCCTGTAACATAGTATTAATCACAGAGTCAGAGAAACCTCTTTGACCAAGAATCAAGCGTTCAATCTCCATACCTTTAAATTTAAGGATTTCAGATCCTGATGGAAAAAAGGACCTTGTGACAGAAGGTCTGGTCTTAACGGAAGAGTCCACGGTTGGCAAGAGGCCATCCGGACAAGATCCGCATACCAAAACCTGTGAGGCCATGCCGGAGCTACCAGCAGAACAAACGAGCATTCCTTCAGAATCTTGGAGATTACTCTTGGAAGAAGAACTAGAGGCGGAAAGATATAGGCAGGATGATACTTCCAAGGAAGTGATAATGCATCCACTGCCTCCGCCTGAGGATCCCGGGATCTGGACAGATACCTGGGAAGTTTCTTGTTTAGATGGGACGCCATCAGATCTATTTCTGGAAGTTCCCACATTTGAACAATCTGAAGAAATACCTCTGGGTGAAGAGACCATTCGCCCGGATGCAACGTTTGGCGACTGAGATAATCCGCTTCCCAATTGTCTACACCTGGGATATGAACCGCAGAGATTAGACAGGAGCTGGATTCCGCCCAAACCAAAATTCGAGATACTTCTTTCATAGCCAGAGGACTGTGAGTCCCTCCTTGATGATTGATGTATGCCACAGTTGTGACATTGTCTGTCTGAAAACAAATGAACGATTCTCTCTTCAGAAGAGGCCAAAACTGAAGAGCTCTGAAAATTGCACGGAGTTCCAAAATATTGATCGGTAATCTCACCTCCTGAGATTCCCAAACTCCTTGTGCCGTCAGAGATCCCCACACAGCTCCCCAACCTGTGAGACTTGCATCTGTTGAAATTACAGTCCAGGTCGGAAGCACAAAAGAAGCCCCCTGAATTAAACGATGGTGATCTGTCCACCATGTTAGAGAGTGTCGAACAATCGGTTTTAAAGATATTAATTGAGATATCTTCGTGTAATCCTTGCACCATTGCTTCAGCATACAGAGCTGAAGAGGTCGCATGTGAAAACGAGCAAAGGGGATCGCGTCCGATGCAGCAGTCATAAGACCTAGAATTTCCATGCATAAGGCTACCGAAGGGAATGATTGTGACTGAAGGTTTCGACAAGCTGTAATCAACTTTAGACGTCTCTTGTCTGTTAAAGACAGAGTCATGGACACTGAATCCATCTGTAAACCCAGAAAGGTTACCCTTGTCTGAGGAATCAAAGAACTTTTTGGTAAATTGATCCTCCAACCATGATCTTGAAGAAACAACACAAGTCGATTCGTATGAGATTCTGCTAAATGTAAAGACTGAGCAAGTACCAAGATATCGTCCAAATAAGGAAATACCACAATACCCTGTTCTCTGATTACAGACAGCAGGGCACCGAGAACCTTTGTAAAAATTCTTGGAGCTGTAGCTAGGCCAAACGGCAGAGCCACAAACTGGTAATGCTTGTCCAGAAACGAGAATCTCAGGAACTGATAATGATCTGGATGAATCGGAATATGCAGATATGCATCCTGTAAATCTATTGTGGACATATAATTCCCTTGCTGAACAAAAGGTAAGATAGTCCTTACAGTTACCATCTTGAACGTTGGTATCCTTACATAACGATTCAATATTTTTAGATCCAGAACTGGTCTGAAAGAATTCTCCTTCTTTGGTACAATGAAGAGATTTGAATAAAACCCCATCCCCTGTTCCGGAACTGGAACTGGCATAATTACTCCAGTCAACTCTAGATCTGAAACACATTTCAGAAATGCTTGAGCTTTTACTGGATTTACTGGGACACGGGAAAGAAAAAATCTCTTTGCAGGAGGTCTCAACTTGAAACCAATTCTGTACCCTTCTGAAACAATGCTCTGAATCCAAAGATTGTGAACAGAATTGATCCAAATTTCCTTGAAAAAACGTAACCTGCCCCCTACCAGCTGAGCTGGAATGAGGGCCGCACCTTCATGTGGACTTAGAAGCAGGCTTTGCCTTTCTAGCTGGCTTGGATTTATTCCAGACTGGAGATGGTCTCCAAACTGAAACTGCTCCTGAGGATGAAGGATCAGGCTTTTGTTCTTTGTTGAAACGAAAGGAACGAAAACGATTATTAGCCCTGTTTTTACCTTTAGATTTTTTATCCTTTGGTAAAAAAGTTCCTTTCCCACCAGTAACAGTTGAAATAATGGAATCCAACTGAGAACCAAATAATTTGTTACCCTGGAAAGAAATGGAAAGTAAAGTTGATTTAGAAGCCATATCAGCATTCCAAGTTTTAAGCCATAAAGCTCTTCTAGCTAAAATAGCTAGAGACATAAACCTGACATCAACTCTGATAATATCAAAAATGGCATCACAGATAAAATTATTAGCATGTTGAAGAAGAATAATAATATCATGAGAATCACGATGTGTTACTTGTTGCGCTAAAGTTTCCAACCAAAAAGTTGAAGCCGCAGCAACATCAGCCAAAGATATAGCAGGTCTAAGAAGATTACCTGAACACCGATAAGCTTTTCTTAGAAAGGACTCAATTTTCCTATCTAGAGGATCCTTAAACGAAGTACCATCTGACGTAGGAATAGTAGTACGTTTAGCAAGGGTAGAAATAGCCCCATCAACTTTAGGGATCTTGTCCCAAAATTCTAATCTGTCAGACGGCACAGGATATAATTGCTTAAAACGTTTAGAAGGAGTAAATGAATTACCCAAATTATCCCATTCTTTGGAAATTACTGCAGAAATAGCATCAGGGACAGGAAAAACTTCTGGAATAACTACAGGAGATTTAAAAACCTTATTTAAACGTTTAGATTTAGTATCAAGAGGACCAGAATCCTCTATTTCTAAAGCAATTAGGACTTCTTTAAGTAAAGAACGAATAAATTCCATTTTAAATAAATATGAAGATTTATCAGCATCAACCTCTGAGACAGAATCCTCTGAACCAGAGGAATCATCAGAATCAGAATGATGATGTTCAGTTAAAAATTCATCTGTAGGGAGAGAAGTTTTAAAAGATTTTTTACGTTTACTAGAAGGAGAAATAACAGACATAGCCTTCTTTATGGATTCAGAAACAAAATCTCTTATATTATCAGGAACATTCTGCACCTTAGATGTTGAAGGAACTGCAACAGGCAATGGTACTTTACTAAAGGAAATATTATCTGCTTTAACAAGTTTGTCATGACAATCAATACAAACAACAGCTGGAGGAATAGCTACCAAAAGTTTACAGCAGATACACTTAGCTTTGGTAGATTCAGCACTTGACAGCGATTTTCCTGTAGTATCTTCTGACTCAGATGCAACGTGAGACATCTTGCAATATGTAAGAGAAAAAACAACATATATATAAAGCAAAATTGATCAAATTCCTTAAATGACAGTTTCAGGAATGGGAAAAAATGCCAAAGAACAAGCTTCTAGCAACCAGAAGCAATAAAAAATGAGACTTAAATAATGTGGAGACAAAAGTGACGCCCATATTTTTTCGCGCCAAATAAGACGCCCACATTATTTGGCGCCTAAATGCTTTTTGGCGCCAAAAATGACGCCACATCCGGAACTCCGACATTTTTGGCGCAAAATAACGTCAAAAAATGACGCAACTTCCGGCGACACGTATGACGCCGGAAACGGAAATAAAATTTTTGCGCCAAAAAAGTCCGCGCCAAGAATGACGCAATAAAATGAAGCATTTTCAGCCCCCGCGAGTCTAACAACCCACAGGGAAAAAGTCAAATTTTAAGGTAAGAAAAATGTTAAAATGCATTATCCCAAATATGAAACTGACTGTCTGAAAATAAGGAAAGTTGAACATTCTGAGTCAAGGCAAATAAATGTTTGAATACATATATTTAGAACTTTATAAACAAAGTGCCCAACCATAGCTAGGAGTGTCACAGAAAATAAGACTTACTTACCCCAGGACACTCATCTACATATAGTAGATAGCCAAACCAGTACTGAAACGAGAATCAGCAGAGGTAATGGTATATATAAGAGTATATCGTCGATCTGAAAAGGGAGGTAAGAGATGAATCTCTACGACCGATAACAGAGAACCTATGAAATAGACCCCTTAGAAGGAGATCACTGCATTCAAATAGGCAATACTCTCCTCACATCCCTCTGACATTCACTGCACGCTGAGAGGAAAACCGGGCTCCAACTTGCTGCGGAGCGCATATCAACGTAGAATCTAGCACAAACTTACTTCACCACCTCCATCGGAGGCAAAGTTTGTAAAACTGAATTGTGGGTGTGGTGAGGGGTGTATTTATAGGCATTTTGAGGTTTGGGAAACTTTGCCCCTCCTGGTAGGAATGTATATCCCATACGTCACTAGCTCATGGACTCTTGCTAATTACATGAAAGAAAAAAACCTTTCTCTTTGGTAATAAATAACCTGTTTCCCAAAGTGATTTCTTGTAAAGAAAAAAAAATCTATTTATTTGGTATAATGAAATGTTACAGCAAACGTGACCGCAAAAACATTTTCTTTTATTTGCACGAGTAAAAAATATTGTTGATTTCCTTTTCTACGCTTAACTCTGTCCACCTGCCTTTTTCACACTTTTCAATTCCTTTTGTTTGTTGCGCCAATTACACCAGCCATCCATGGATATATTGTATGTGCATCTTTTATATAATAGGTATATACAGGGAGTGCAGAATAATTAGGCAAATGAGTATTTTGACCACATCATCCTCTTTATACATGTTGTCTTACTCCAAGCTGTATAGGCTCGAAAGCCTACTACCAATTAAGCATATTAGGTGATGTGCATCTCTGTAATGAGAAGGGGTGTGGTCAAATGACATCAACACCCTATATCAGGTGTGCATAATTATTAGGCAACTTCCTTTCCTTTGGCAAAATGGGTCAAAAGAAGGACTTGACAGGCTCAGAAAAGTCAAAAATAGTGAGATATCTTGCAGAGGGATGCAGCACTCTTAAAATTGCAAAGCTTCTGAAGCGTGATCATCGAACAATCAAGCGTTTCATTCAAAATAGTCAACAGGGTCGCAAGAAGGGTGTGGAAAAACCAAGGCGCAAAATAACTGCCCATGAACTGAGAAAAGTCAAGCGTGCAGCTGCCAAGATGCCACTTGCCACCAGTTTGGCCATATTTCAGAGCTGCAACATCACTGGAGTGCCCAAAAGCACAAGGTGTGCAATACTCAGAGACATGGCCAAGGTAAGAAAGGCTGAAATACGACCACCACTGAACAAGACACACAAGCTGAAACGTCAAGACTGGGCCAAGAAATATCTTAAGACTGATTTTTCTAAGGTTTTATGGACTGATGAAATGAGAGTGAGTCTTGATGGGCCAGATGGATGGGCCCGTGGCTGGATTGGTAAAGGGCAGAGAGCTCCAGTCCGACTCAGACGCCAGCAAGGTGGAGGTGGAGTACTGGTTTGGGCTGGTATCATCAAAGATGAGCTTGTGGGGCCTTTTCGGGTTGAGGATGGAGTCAAGCTCAACTCCCAGTCCTACTGCCAGTTTCTGGAAGACACATTCTTCAAGCAGTGGTACAGGAAGAAGTCTGCATCCTTCAAGAAAAACATGATTTTCATGCAGGACAATGCTCCATCACACGCGTCCAAGTACTCCACAGCGTGGCTGGCAAGAAAGGGTATAAAAGAAGAAAATCTAATGACATGGCCTCCTTGTTCACCTGATCTGAACCCCATTGAGAACCTGTGGTCCATCATCAAATGTGAGATTTACAAGGAGGGAAAACAGTACACCTCTCTGAACAGTGTCTGGGAGGCTGTGGTTGCTGCTGCACGCAATGTTGATGGTGAACAGATCAAAACACTGACAGAATCCATGGATGGCAGGCTTTTGAGTGTCCTTGCAAAGAAAGGTGGCTATATTGGTCACTGATTTGTTTTTGTTTTGTTTTTGAATGTCAGAAATGTATATTTGTGAATGTTGAGATGATATATTGGTTTCACTGGTAAAAATAAATAATTGAAATGGGTATATATTTGTTTTTTGTTAAGTTGCCTAATAATTATGCACAGTAATAGTCACCTGCACACACAGATATCCCCCTAAAATAGCTATAACTAAAATCAAACTAAAAACTACTTCCAAAACTATTCAGCTTTGATATTAATGAGTTTTTTGGGTTCATTGAGAACATGGTTGTTGTTCAATAATAAAATTAATCCTCAAAAATACAACTTGCCTAATAATTCTGCACTCCCTGTAATATGTCTTGACTCTTTGCATAGCAAGAGCGGCGATACACATACAAGTTGAAAGAAATAATTAAATTGCAAGTAAAATAAGTGGTTTAGCCAAATGATGGAGAGGGATGTCTGTATATCTTTTAAAAAATATATAACATATCTATAACATAATGCACAAAACAAGTGGGAACAGTGATGAGAGATTTTAAGTAATTAATTATCACTTAATGCAAACTAATTCATATTATGAGAATTGATAATGTTAAATTAAAATTATTCATTTGATAAGTTGCCATGTTGCATGGGAATAAATAGTGTTACATCAAATTAAAAAGAACTGCAATTTCATATGTAATTGATTGAATTTCACAGCATCTGTCTTGAGGAAATGCTAAATTATGCAGAATTACATTGACATTGTCACAAAACTGTTATGACTACTAATATGGAGTTGGATCTAATGATTTTTTCTCTATAATTAACAAATATTTTAACATCACAATTTTAGTATCGGCTAGATTACGAGTTTTGCGGTATGAGGGGTGCGGTGATAACTTGCACGTTATTGTCACCGCTCACTTACCTAAGGCGCTGGTATTACAGGTTTTCATAAACCTGGCGTTAACAGGCAAGAAGTGAGCGTAGAGCAAAATTGTGCTCCAAACCGCACTACAATACCAGCACTGCTGAAAGCTGTGGTGAGCTGGTTATATGTGCTCATGCACGATTTCTGCATAGACATCAATGGGGAGAGCCGGCTGAAAAAAAGCCTAACACCTGCAATAAAGGAGCGTAAAGCTCAGTAACGCAGCCCCATTTATTCCTATGGGGAAACCAAATTTATGTTTACACCTAACACCCTAACATAAACCCTGAGTCTAAAACCCCCTAATCTTATACTTTTTAACCCCTAATCTGCCACCCCCGACATCGCTGACACCTACATTATATTTATTAACCCCTAATCTGCCGCCCCAACATTGCCGCCACTATAATAAACACATCAACCCCTAAACCACCGCACTCCCACATCGCAAACACTAGTTAAATATTATTAAGCCCTAATCTGCTGCCCCTAACATTGCCGCCAACTACCTACATTTATTAACCCCTAATCTACCGCCCCCAAGTTACGTCGCGCCACTATACTAAATTTATTAACCCCTAAACCTAACCCTAACACCCCCTAACTTAAATATAATTAAAATAAATTTAAATAAAAGCTACTATTGATAACTAAATAATTCCTATTTAAAACTAAATACTTACCTGTAAAATAAACCCTAAGCTAGCTACAATATAACTAATAGTTACATTGTAGCTATCTTAGGGTTTATTTTTATTTTACAGGCAAGTTTGTATATATTTTAACTAGGTAGACAAGTTACTAAATAGTTCTTTACTAACTACCTAGCTAAAATAAATACAAATTTACCTGTAAAATCTGTAAAACCTAACCTGTCTTACAATAAAACCTAACCTTATACTACAATTAAATAAATTACCTAAATTAAATACAATTACCTCAATTACAACAAAACCCCCCACTAAATTACACAAAATAAAAAAAGAAATTATCAGATATTTAAACTAATTACACCTAACCTATCAAAATAAAAAAGCCCCCCAAAATAAAAAAAAACCTAGCCTAAACTAAACTACCAATAGCCCTTAAAAGGGCCTTTTGCAGGGCATTGCCCCAAATAAATCAGCTCTTTTACCTGTAAAAAAAATACAAACAACCTTCCAACAGTAAAACCCACCACCCACACAACCAAACCCCCAAATAAAAACCTAACTAAAAAAACTTAAGCTCCTCATTGCGCTGAAAATGGCATTTGGATGGGCATTGCCCTTAAAAACAGAATTTATGCTTACCTGATAAATTACTTTCTCTTAGGGTGTATCCAGTCCACGGATTCATCCTTACTTGTGGGATATTCTCAATCCCTACAGGAAGTGGCAAAGAGAGCACACAGCAAAGATGTCCATATAGCTCCCCTCAGGCTCCGCCCCCCCAGTCATTCGACCGACGGTTAGGAGAAAAAGGAGAACCATAGGGTGCAGTAGTGACTGTAGTTAGTTTAAAAATTAAATTTGAACCTGACTTAACTGTCAGGGCGGGCCGTGGACTGGATACACCGTAAGAGAAAGTAATTTATCAGGTAAGCATAAATTCTGTTTTCTCTTACTTGGTGTATCCAGTCCACGGATTCATCCTTACTTGTGGGATACCAATACCAAAGCTTTAGGACACGGATGAAGGGAGGGAACAAGTCAGGTAACCTAAACGGAAGGCACCACTGCTTGCAAAACCTTTCTCCCAAAAATAGCCTCCGAAGAAGCAAAAGTATTGAATTTGTAAAATTTGGCGAATGTATGCAGTGAAGACCAAGTCGCTGCCTTACAAATCTGTTCAACAGAAGCCTCATTCTTGAAAGCCCATGTGGAAGCCACAGCTCTGGTGGAATGAGCTGTAATTCGTTCAGGAGGCTGCTGTCCAGCAGTCTCATAAGCCAATCGGATTAGGGCTGCAACAACTAATCGGTAAATTTGATCATAAAAATAGTTGTCAACAAATCTCATTATCAATTAGGTGGTCAGCGATTAGTTGGTCAGTTGCACAGCACCAGCTGCTTTAATCTGATGATCTACTGCAACTAAGATTGTGCAAAAAAATTGAATTTATTTATTTTTTTAATCTTTTTTTCTATCCGATTAATCGGACAATAATCATCCGATTAATCGGATAGAAAAAATAATAATAAATAAAAATGTTTGCACAATACCATGTGCAGGAGTTCATCGGATTGAAGCCGCTGGTGCTGTGCAATTAACCAACTAATCGCTGACCACCTAATTGATAATGAGATTCTTTGACAACTATTTTTATGAACAATCTTACCGATTAGTTGTTGCAGCCCTAAATCGGATGATGCTTTTCAGCCAGAAGGAAAGAGAGGTAGCAGTCGCTTTCTGACCTCTCCTCTTACCAGAATATACAACAAACAAGGATGATGTTTGTCTGAAATCTTTAGTTGCTTTTAAATAGAATTTTAAAGCACGAACCACGTCAAGATTGTGTAAAAGTCGTTCCTTCCTAGAAACTGGATTAGGACACAGAGAAGGAACAATGATTTCTTGGTTAATATTCTTATTAGAAACCACTTTTGGAAGAAAACCAGGTTTGGTACGCAAAACAACCTTATCTGCATGGAACACCAGATAGGGTGAATTACACTGCAAAGCAGACAATTCAGAAACTCTTCGAGCAAAAGAAATGGCTACTAAAAACAAAACTTTCCAAGATAATAACTTAATATCTATGGAATGCAAAGGTTCAAACGGAACCCCTTGAAGAACTGAAAGAACTAAATTTAGACTCCATGGAGGAGCCACAGGCTTGTAAACAGGCTTGATTCTAACTAGGGCCTGTGCAAACACCTGAACGTCTGGTACAGCTGCCAGGCGCTTATGTAACAGGATAGACAGAGCAGATATTTGTCCCTTTATGGAACTAGCTGACAGACCTTTCTCCAATCCTTCTTGGAGAAAGGACAATATCCTTGGAATCCTAACCTTACTCCACGAGTAACCCTTGGATTCACACCAACAAAGATATTTCCGCCATATCTTATGGTAAATTTTCCTGGTGACAGGCTTTCTGGCCTGTATCAGAGTGTCTATAACTGATTCAGAGAAACCACGCTTAGCTAGAATTAAGCGTTCAATCTCCAAGCAGTCAGTTGCAGAGAAACTAGATTTGGATGCTTGAAAGGACCTTGAATTAAAAGATCCTGCCTCGATGGCAGTTTCCATGGTGGGACCGATGACATGTCCACTAGGTCTGCATACCAAGTCCTGCGTGGCCACGCAGGCGCTATCAGAATTACCGAAGCCTTCTCCTGTTTGATTCTGGCTACTAGCCAAGGGAGAAGAGGAAACGGTGGAAAGACATAAGCTAGACTGAATGACCGAGGCGCTGTTAAAGCATCTATCAATGCCGCCTTGGGATCCCTGGATCTGGATCCGTAAAGGGGAAGTTTGGTGTTTTGACGGGACGCCATCAGATCCAATTCTGGAATGCCCCATAGTTGGGTCAGCTGAACAAAAACCTCCGGGTGGAGTTCCCGGATGAAAAGTCTGATGACTCAGAAAATCCGCCTCCCAGTTGTCTACCCCTGGGATGTGAATTGCAGATAGATGGCAGGAGTGATCCTCCGCCCATTTTATGATCTTGGATACTTCCTTCATCGCTAGGGAACTCTTTGTTCCTCCCTGATGATTGATGTACGCTACAGTCGTGATGTTGTCCGACTGAAATCTGATGAATTTGGCCTCCGCTAGTTGAGGCCACGCCTGAAAGCGTATTGAATATCGCTCTCAGCTCCAAAATGTTTATCGGGAGAAGAGATTCTTCCCAAGACCATAGACCCTGAGCCTTCAGGGAGTTCCAGACCGCACCCCAGCCTAACAGACTGGCATCGGTCGTGACAATGATCCACTCCGGTCTGCGGAAACTCATTCCCTGAGACAGGTGATCCTGAGACAACCACCAGAGAAGAGAGTCTCTGGTTTTCTGGTCCATTTGTATTTGAGGAGACAAATCTGCGTAATCCCCATTCCACTGTTTGAGCATGCACAGTTGCAGTGGTCTGAGATGGATTCGGGCAAAAGGGACTACGTCCATTGCCGCAACCATTAAACCAATTACCTCCATGCACTGAGCCACAGAGGTCAGGAAATTTTGACTTCCTGACCTCTGTCAGAAAGATTTTAATTTCTACCGAGTCTATTAGTGTTCCCAAGAAGGGAACCCTTGTGAGCGGGGACAGAGAACTTTTTTCTATGTTCACCTTCCACCCGTGAGACCTTAGAAAGGCCAGAACAATGTACCGCTAGAAGGGACCCTAGCACCTTTGTGAAAATTCTGGGAGCGGTGACCAACCCGAAAGGAAGGGCCACGAACTGGTAATGTTTGTCCAGAAAGGCGAACCTTAGGAACTGATGGTGATCTTTGTGGATAGGAATATGTAGATACGCATCCTTTAGATCCACGGTAGTCATATATTGACCTTCCTGGATCATCGGCAAGATTGTCGGAATGGTTTCCATCTTGAAAGACGGAACTCTGAGGAATTTGTTTATAATTTTTAGATCCAGGATTGGTCCGAAAGTCCCTGCCTTTTTGGGAACTACGAACAGGTTTGAGTAAAAGCCCAGTCCTTGTTCTGCAATTGGAACTGCGTGTATCACTCCCATTTTTAGGAGATCTTCTACACAGCGTAAGAACGCCTGTTTCTTTGTTTGGTCTGAAGACAAACGAGAAATGTGGAACCTTCCCCTTGGGGGAGAATCCTTGAATTCTAGAAGGTACCCCTGAGCCACTATTTCTAATGCCCAGGGATCCGGAACGTCTCTTGCCCAAGCCTGAGCAAAGAGAGAAAGTCTGCCCCCTACCAGATCCGATCGGGGATCGGGGGCTACCCCTTCATGCTGTCTTGGTAGCAGGAGCAGGCTTCTTGGCCTGTTTACCCTTATTCCAGCCCTGCAAGGTTTTCCAGGTTGCTTTGGGCTGGGAAGCGTTATCTTGGTTTGCGGCAGCAGAGGTTGCAGCAGGTCCGCTCCTGAAGTTGCGAAAGGAGCGAAAATTAGCCTTGTTTTTGGCCTTAAACGGCCTATCTTGTGGGGGGGCATGGCCCTTGCCCACAGTGATATCTGAAATAATTTCTTTCAGCTCTGGGCCGAATAGGGTTTTCCCCTTGAAGGGAATATTTAACAGTTTCGTTTTGGACGACACATCCGCCGACCACGATTTGAGCCAAAGCGCTTTTCGCGCCATGATGGCAAAACCTGAGTTTTTCGCCGCTAGCTTAGCTAATTGGAGAGCGGCATCAGTGATAAAAGAATTAGCCAGCTTTAAAGCATGAATTCTATCCATGACCTCATCATATGAGGTCTCCCTCTGGAGCGACTCCTCCAGGGCCTCGAACCAAAAAGCCGCTGCAGTAGTTACCGGAATAATGCAGGCAATTGGTTGAAGAAGAAAACCTTGCTGAACAAAAAATTTCTTCAGCAATCCTTCCAATTTTTTATCCATAGGATCTTTGAAAGCACAACTGTCCTCTATTGGTATAGTTGTACGTTTAGCAAGTGTTGAAACAGCCCCCTCTACCTTAGGGACCGTCTGCCATGCGTCCCGCCTGGGGTCATTTATGGGGAACATTTTTTTAAAGATAGGGGGGGGAACAAAGGGTACACCTGGTCTCTCCCACTCCCTAGTCACAATATCCGCCACCCTCTTTGGGATCGGAAATGCCCCAGTGTATACGGGGACCTCTAAAAACCTGTCCATCTTACACAATTTTTCTGGGACCACCATGGGGTCACAATCATCCAGCGTAGCTAAAACCTCCTTAAGCAGGATGTGGAGGTGTTCCAGCTTAAATTTAAACGCTAAGGAATCTGACTCTGCCCGCTGAGAAACTTTTCCTGTATCAGAAATTTCTCCCTCAGACAGACCGTCCCTCACTGCTACTTCTGAGTTTTGTGAGGGTACTACAGATAAATCATCCAAAGCTTCTGATTGCTCATCCTCTGTATTTAAAACTGAGCTATCGCGCTTTTTTGGAAAAACTGGCAGTTTGGATAAAAATGCTGCAAGGGAATTATCCATTACTGCTGCTAATTGTTGTAAAGTAATAGGGGCCAATGCGCTAGAGGTACTAGGCATCGCTTGCGCGGGCGTAACTGGTGTTGACACATGGGGAGAGGAAGAAGGACTATCCTCATTACCCTCTGTTAAGGAATCATCTTGGGCTACATTTTTAAGTGTCACTGGATGGTCTTTAAAATGCTTAGATGTTTTAGCACACTTTAAACATAAATGCAATGGGGGTACCACCATGGCTTTTAAACATAAAGAACAAGGTCTATCTGAAGGCTCAGACATGTTTGACAGACTTAGACAGCACTACAATACAGAAAAAATCACTTTTTGAAAAAACGTTACTGTGTCTTTAACGTTTCAAACACTTGAACAAATATAAGATTACACTAATAAAGTAATCGATTTAGCCCATCACAGTGTCTACCAGTATTTAAGCCCTTAACTGAAGCCATCCTTCTATACTGCATCTCAGAAAATGGCTTACCTTCCCTCATGGGGATTTCTGTCAGTCTTCTAGCATTATCAGGTCTTGTTAGAAACAAATGACTGAGCATACCTTAAGCAGTTAAGCCTGCAAACTGTTCCCCCCACTGAAGTTCTCCGGTACTCAACAGTCCTGCGTGGGAACAGCAATGGATTTTAGTTACAACATGCTAAAATCTTTTTCCTCTCAGCAGAAATCTTCATCACTTTCTGCCTCAGAGTAAATAGTACAAACTGGCACTATTTTAAAATAACAAACTCTTGATTGAAGAAATAAAAACTACAAATCTAACACCACAAACTCTTTACCCTCCCGTGGAGATGCTACTTGTTAGAGCGGCAAAGAGAATGACTGGGGGGGTGGAGCCTGAGGGGAGCTATATGGACAGCTTTGCTGTGTGCTCTCTTTGCCACTTCCTGTAGGGATTGAGAATATCCCACAAGTAAGGATGAATCCGTGGACTAGATACACCAAGTAAGAGAAATGGAATTTAGCTCTTTTTCAATTGCCCAAACCCTAACCTAAAAATAAAACCCACCCAATAAACCCTTAAAAAAAACTAACACTAACCCCTGAAGATTCACTTACAGTTTTAAAGACCGGACATCCATCCTCAACGAAGCCGGGAAAAGTCTTCATCCAAGCGGCAAGAAGTCCTCAACGAAGCTGGGAGAAGTCTTCATCCAAGCCGGCAGAAGTGGTCCTCCAGACTGGCAGAAGTCTTCATCAAGATGGCATCTTCTATATTCATTCATCCAGCACAAATCGGGTCCATCTACAAGACATCCGGCATGGAGCATCCTCTTCTGACGACGGCGACTGAAGAATGAATGCAATTAGCCAATAGAATGCGAGATCAATCCTATTGGCTGATTGGATCATCCAATAGGATTGAAGCTCAATCCTATTGGCTGATTGCATCAGCCAATAGAATTTTTTCACCTTTAATTCCGATTGGCTGATAGAATTCTATCAGCCAATCGGAATTGAAGGGACTCTATCTTGGATGATGTCACTTAAAGGAACCTTCATTCTTCAGTCGCCATCATCAGAAGAAGATGCTCCGCGCCAGATGTCTTGAAGATGGACCCGCTCCGCGCCGGATGCCCGTCTGGAGGACCACTTCTGCCGGCTTGGATGAAGACTTCTTCCGGTTTCGTTGAGGACTTCTTGCCGCTTGGATGAAGACTTCTCCCAACTTCGTTGAGGATGGATGTCCGGTCTTCAAAACTGTAAGTGGATCTTCAGGGGTTAGTGTTAGGTTTTTTAAGGGTTTATTGGGTGGGTTTTATTTTTAGGTTAGGGTTTGGGCAATTGAAAAAAAGCTAAATGCCCTTTTAAGGGCAATGCCCATCCAAATGCCCTTTTCAGGGCAATGAGGAGCTTAGGTTTTTTTAGTTAGGTTTTCATTTAGGGGGTTGGGTGTGTGGGTGGTGGGTTTTACTGTTGGGGGGTTGTTTGTATTTTTTTTTACAGGTAAAAGAGCTGATTTCTTTGGGGCAATGCCCTGCAAAAGGCCCTTTTAAGGGCTATTGGTAGTTTAGTTTAGGCTAGGGTTTTTTTTTTTGGGGGGGGGGCTTTTTTTATTTTGATAGGGCTATTAGATTAGGTGTAATCAGTTTAAATATCTGATCATTTCTTTTTTATTTTGTGTAATTTAGTGTTTGTTTGTTTTTTTATTTTAGGTAATTGTATTTAATTTAGGTAATGTATTTAATTGTAGTGTAAGGTTAGGTTTTATTGTAAGACAGGTTAGGTTTTATTTTACAGGTAAATTTGTATTTATTTTAGCTAGGTAGTTAGTAAATAGTTAATAACTATTTAGTAACTATTCTACCTAGTTAAAATAAATACAAACTTGCCTGTAAAATAAAAATAAACACTAACGGCTAGATTTAGAGTTCTGTGGCCAAAGGGGTGCGTTAGCTACGCGTGCTTTTTTTCTCCCGCACCTTTTAAATACTGCTGGTATTTAGAGTTCACAGAATGGCTGCGTTAGGCTCTAAAAAAGGGAGCGTAGAGCATATTTACAGCCACTTCAACTCTCGATACCAGCGGTGCTTTTACGGACGCGGCCAGCTTCAAAAACGTGCTCGTGTACGATTCCCCCATAGAAAACAATGGGGCTGTTTGAGCTGAAAAAAAAACCTAACACCTGCAAAAAAGAAGCGTTCAGCTCCTAACGCAGCCCCATTGTATCCTATGGGGAAACACTTCCTAAGTCTGCACCTAACACCCTAACATGTACCCCGAGTCTAAACACCCCTAGCCTTACACTTATTAACCCCTAATCTGCCGCCCCCGCTATCGCTGACCCCTGCATATTATTATTAACCCCTAATCTGACGCTCCGTACACCGCTGCAACCTACGCTATCCCTATGTACCCCTAATCTGCTGCCTTTAACACCGCCAACCCCTATATTATATTTATTAACCCCTAATCTGCCGTCCCCAACATCGCCTCCACCTACCTACACTTATTAACCCCTAATCTGCCGACCGGAGCTCGCCGCTACTCTAATAAATGTATTAACCCCTAAAGCTAAGTCTAACCCTAACACTAACACCCCCCTAAGTTAAATATAATTTAAATCTAACGAAATAAATTAACTCTTACCTATAAAATAAACCCTAATATAGCTACAATATAAATTATAATTATATTGTAGCTATTTTAGGATTAATATTTATTTTACAGGCAACTTTGTAATTATTTTAACCAGGTACAATAGCTATTAAATAGTTATTAACTATTTAATAGTTACCTAGTTAAAATAATTTCAAAATTACCTGTAAAATAAATCCTAACCTAAGTTACAATTAAACCTAACACTACACTATCAATAAATTAATTAAATAAAATACCTACAAATAAATACAATGAAATAAACTAACTAAAGTACCAAAAATAAAAAAGAACTAAGTTACAAAAAATAAAAAAATATTTACAAACATTAGAAAAATATTACAACAATTTTAAACTAATTACACCTACTCTAAGCCCCCTAATAAAATAACAAAGACCCCCAAAATAAAAAAAATGCCCTACCCTATTCTAAAATTAAAATTGAAAAGCTCTTTTACCTTACCAGCCCTTAAAAGGGCCCTTTGCGGGGCATGCCCCAAAGAATTCAGCTCTTTTGCCTGGAGAAAGAAAACTTACAATACCCCCCCCAACATTACAACCCACCACCCACATACCCCTAATCTAACCCAAACCCCCCTTAAATAAACCTAACACTAAGCCCCTGAAGATCTTCCTACCTTATCTTCACCACACCGGGTATCACACCGATCCGTCCTGGCTCCGATGTCTTGATCCAAGCCCAAGCGGGGGGCTGAAGACATCCATCCTCCAGCTGAAGTCTTGATCCAAGCGGGCAGAAGAGGACATCCGGACCGGCAAACATCTGCATCCAAGCCGCATCTTCTATGTTCTTCCATCCGATGACGACCGGCTGATCTTCAAGACCTCCACCGCGGATCCATCCTCTTCTTCCGACGACTAGACGACGAATGAAGGTTCCTTTAAGGGACGTCATCCAAGATGGCGTCCCTCGAATTCCGATTGGCTGATAGGATTCTATCAGCCAATCGGAATTAAGGTAGGAAAATTCTGATTGGCTGATGGAATCAGCCAATCAGATTCAAGTTCAATCCGATTGGCTGATCCAATCAGACAATCCGATTGAGCTCGTATTCTATTGGCTGATCGGAACAGCCAATAGAATGCGATCTCAATCTGATTGAAGATCAACCGGTCGTCATCGGATGGAAGAACATAGAAGATGCGGCTTGGATGCAGATGTTTGCCGGTCCGGATGTCCTCTTCTGCCCGCTTGGATCAAGACTTCAGCCGGAGGATGGACGTCACTCTTCAGCCCCCGCTTGGGCTTGGATGAAGATTTCGGAGACTCTTCTGGACAGATCGGGACCCGGTGTGGTGAAGACAAGGTAGGGAGATCTTCAGGGGCTTACTGTTAGGTTTATTTAAGGGGGGTTTGGGTTAGATTAGGGGTATGTGGGTGGTGGGTTGTAATGTTGGGGGGGGTATTGTATGTTTTTTTTTACAGGCAAAAGAGCTGAATTCTTTGGGGCATGCCCCGCAAAGGGCCCTTTTCGGGGCTGGTAAGGTAAAAGAGCTTTTCTATTTTAATTTTAGAATAGGGTAGGGCATTTTTTTATTTTGGGGGTCTTTGTTATTTTATTAGGGGGCTTAGAGTAGGTGTAATTAGTTTAAAATTGTTGTAATATTTTTCTAATGTTTGTAAATATTTTTTTATTTTTTGTAACTTAGTTCTTTTTTATTTTTTGTACTTCAGTTAGTTTATTTCATTGTATTTATTTGTAGGTATTGTATTTAATTAATTTATTGATAGTGTAGTGTTAGGTTTAATTGTAGGTAATTGTAGGTATTTAATTTAATTTATTTATTGATAGTGTAGTGTTAGGTTTAATTGTAGATAATTGTAGGTATTTTATTTAATTTATTTATTGATAGTGTAGTGTTAGGTTTAATTGTAACTTAGGTTAGGATTTATTTTACAGGTAATTTTGTAATTATTTTAACTAGGTAGCTATTAAATAGTTATTAACTATTTAATAGCTATTGTACCTGGTTAAAATAATTACAAAGTTGCCTGTAAAACATAATTTATGCTTACCTGATAAATTTATTTCTCTTGTAGTGTAGTCAGTCCACGGGTCATCCATTACTTATGGGATTATATCTCCTTCCCAACAGGAAGTTGCAAGAGGATCACCCAAGCAGAGCTGCTATATAGCTCCTCCCCTCACATGTCATATCCAGTCATTCGACCAAAACAAGACGAGAAAGGAGAAACCATAGGGTGCAGTGGTGACTGGAGTTTTAATTAAAATTTAGATCTGCCTTAAAAGACAGGGTGGGCCGTGGACTAACTACACTACAAGAGAAATAAATTTATCAGGTAAGCATAAATTATGTTTTCTCTTGTTAAGTGTAGTCAGTCCACGGGTCATCCATTACTTATGGGATACCAATACCAAAGCTAAAGTACACGGATGATGGGAGGGACAAGGCAGGAACTTTAAACGGAAGGAACCACTGCCTGAAGAACCTTTCTCCCAAAAATAGCCTCCGAAGAAGCAAAAGTGTCAAATTTGTAAAATTTTGAAAAAGTGTGAAGTGAAGACCAAGTTGCAGCCTTGCAAATCTGTTCAACAGAGGCCTCATTCTTAAAGGCCCAGGTGGAAGCCACAGCTCTAGTGGAATGAGCTGTAATTCTTTCAGGAGGCTGCTGTCCAGCAGTCTCATAGGCTAAACGTATTATGCTACGAAGCCAAATGGAGAGAGAGGTAGCCGAAGCCTTCTGGCCTCTTCTCTGTCCAGAGTAAACGACAAACAGGGAAGAAGTTTGACAAAAATCTTTAGTTGCCTGCAAATAGAATTTCAGGGCACGGACTACTTACAGATTATGCAAAAGTCGTTCCTTCTTTGAAGAAGGGTTAGGACACAATGATGGAACAACAATCTCTTGATTGATATTCCTGTTAGAAACTACCTTAGGTAACAACCCAGGTTTAGTACGCAGAACTACCTTGTCTGAATGAAAAATCAGATAAGGAGAATCACAATGTAAGGCAGATAACTCAGAGACTCTTCGAGCCGAGGAAATAGCCATAAAAAACAGAACTTTCCAAGATAACAGCTTGATATAAATGGAATGAAGGGGTTCAAATGGAACACCTTGCAGAACGTTAAGAACTAAGTTTAAGCTCCACGGCGGAGCAACAGTCTTAAACACAGGCTTAATCCTAGCCAAAGCCTGACAAAAAGCCTGAACGTCTGGAACTTCTGCCAGACGTTTGTGTAGAAGAATAGACAGAGCAGAAATCTGTCCCTTTAAACCCTCTTGTAGAAAAGACAATATCCTAGTAATCCTAACCTTACTCCATGAATAACTCTTGGATTCGCACCAATATAAATATTTACGCCATATCTTATGGTAAATTTTTCTGGTAACAGGTTTCCG
The DNA here is from genome assembly GCF_027579735.1 of Bombina bombina. Lineage (NCBI taxonomy): Eukaryota > Metazoa > Chordata > Amphibia > Anura > Bombinatoridae > Bombina > Bombina bombina. The sequence goes on from NC_069500.1 coordinate 247,478,803, forward strand.
AGCCTGTATTAAGGTATCAATAACCGACTCTGAGAAGCCACGCTTTGATAGAATCAAGCGTTCAATCTCCATGCAGTCAGCCTCAGAGAAACCAGATTTGGATGGTTGAAAGGACCCTGAATTAGAAGGTCCTGCCTCAGAGGCAGAGACCATGGTGGACAGGACGACATGTCCACTAGGTCTGCATACCAGGTCCTGCGTGGCCACGCAGGCGCTATCAGAATCACTGATGCTCTCTCCTGTTTGATCTTGGCAATCAGTCGAGGAAGCATCGGAAATGGTGGAAACACATAAGCCATGTTGAAGACCCAAGGGGCTGTCAGAGCATCTATCAGCACCGCTCCCGGGTCCCTGGACCTGGATCCGTAACAAGGAAGCTTGGCGTTCTGGCGAGACGCCATGAGATCCAGATCTGGTTTGCCCCAACGATGAATCAGTTGAGCGAAGACCTCCGGATGAAGTTCCCACTCCCCCGGATGAAAAGTCTGGCGACTTTTGTAGTGTTAGGTTTAATTGTAGGTAATTGTAGGTATTTAATTTAATTTATTTATTGATAGTGTAGTGTTAGGTTTAATTGTAGATAATTGTAGGTATTTTATTTAATTTATTTATTGATAGTGTAGTGTTAGGTTTAATTGTAACTTAGGTTAGGATTTATTTTACAGGTAATTTTGTAATTATTTTAACTAGGTAGCTATTAAATAGTTATTAACTATTTAATAGCTATTGTACCTGGTTAAAATAATTACAAAGTTGCCTGTAAAACATAATTTATGCTTACCTGATAAATTTATTTCTCTTGTAGTGTAGTCAGTCCACGGGTCATCCATTACTTATGGGATTATATCTCCTTCCCAACAGGAAGTTGCAAGAGGATCACCCAAGCAGACCTGCTATATAGCTCCTCCCCTCACATGTCATATCCAGTCATTCGACCGAAACAAGACGAGAAAGGAGAAACCATAGGGTGCAGTGGTGACTGGAGTTTTAATTAAAATTTAGATCTGCCTTAAAAGACAGGGTGGGCCGTGGACTAACTACACTACAAGAGAAATAAATTTATCAGGTAAGCATAAATTATGTTTTCTCTTGTTAAGTGTAGTCAGTCCACGGGTCATCCATTACTTATGGGATACCAATACCAAAGCTAAAGTACACGGATGATGGGAGGGACAAGGCAGGAACTTTAAACGGAAGGAACCACTGCCTGAAGAACCTTTCTCCCAAAAATAGCCTCCGAAGAAGCAAAAGTGTCAAATTTGTAAAATTTTGAAAAAGTGTGAAGTGAAGACCAAGTTGTTTTCTCTTGTTAAGTGTAGGTCTGCATACCAGGTCCTGCGTGGCCACGCAGGCGCTATCAGAATCACTGATGCTCTCTCCTGTTTGATCTTGGCAATCAGTCGAGGAAGCATCGGAAATGGTGGAAACACATAAGCCATGTTGAAGACCCAAGGGGCTGTCAGAGCATCTATCAGCACAGCTCCCGGGTCCCTGGACCTGGATCCGTAACAAGGAAGCTTGGCGTTCTGGCGAGACGCCATGAGATCCAGATCTGGTTTGCCCCAACGATGAATCAGTTGAGCGAAGACCTCCGGATGAAGTTCCCACTCCCCCGGATGAAAAGTCTGGCGACTTAGAAAATCCGCCTCCCAGTTCTCCACGCCTGGGATGTAGATCGCTGACAGGTGGCAAGAGTGAGACTCTGCCCAGCGAATTATCTTTTAGACTTCCAACATCGCTAGGGAACTCCTGGTTCCCCCTTGATGGTTGATGTAAGCCACAGTCGTGATGTTGTCTGACTGAAATCTGATGAACCTCAGAGTTGCTAACTGAGGCCAAGCTAGAAGAGCATTGAATATTGCTCTTAACTCCAGAATATTTATTGGGAGGAGTTTCTCCTCCTGAGTCCATGATCCCTGAGCCTTCAGGGAATTCCAGACTGCGCCCCAACCTAGAAGGCTGGCGTCTGTTGTTACAATCGTCCAATCTGGCCTGCGAAAGGTCATCCCCTTGGACAGATGGGGCCGAGAAAGCCACCATAGAAGAGAATCTCTGGTCTCTTGATCCAGATTTAGTAGAGGGGACAAATCTGAGTAATCCCCATTCCACTGACTTAGCATGCACAATTGCAGCGGTCTGAGATGCAGGCGCGCAAATGGTACTATGTCCATTGCCGCTACCATTAAGCCGATTACTTCCATGCACTGAGCTACTGACGGGTGTGGAATGGAATGAAGGGCACGGCAAGCATTTTGAAGCTTTAATAACCTGGACTCCGTCAGGTAAATTTTCATCTCTATAGAATCTATAAGAGTCCCTAGGAAGGGAACCCTTGTGAGTGGTAATAGAGAACTTTTTTCCACGTTCACCTTCCACCCATGCGACCTCAGAAATGGCAGAACTATCTCTGTATGAGACTTGGCAATTTGAAAACTTGACGCTTGTGTCAGAATGTCGTCTAGGTACGGAGCCACCACTATGCCTCACGGTCTTAGTACCGCCAGAAGAGAGCCCAGAACCTTTGTAAAAATTCTCGGGGCCGTAGCTAACCCGAAGGGAAGAGCTACAAACTGGTAATGCCTGTCTAGAAAGGCAAATCTTAGGTACCGATAATGATCTTTGTGAATCGGTATGTGAAGGTAGGCATCCTTTATGTCCACTGTGGTCATGTATTGACCCTCTTGGATCATGGGTAGGATGGTTCGAATAGTTTCCATTTTGAATGATGGAACTCTTAGGAATTTGTTTAAGATTTTTAGGTCCAAGATTGGTCTGAAGGTTCCCTCTTTCTTGGGGACCACAAACAGATTTGAGCAAAATCCTTGCCCTTGTTCTGTCCGCGAAACTGGGTGGATCACCCCCATTAACAAGAGGTCTTGTACACAGCGTAGAAACGCCTCTTTCTTTATTTGGTTTGCTGATAACCTTGAAAGATGAAATCTCCCTTGTGGAGGAGAAGCTTTGAAGTCCAGAAGGTATCCCTGAGATGTGATCTCCAACGCCCAGGGATCCTGGACATCTCTTGCCCAAGCCTGGGCGAAGAGAGATAGTCTGCCCCCCACTAGATCCGTTTCCGGATAGGGGGCCCTCTCTTCATGCTGTCTTAGGGGCAGAAGCAGGTTTTCTGGCCTGATTGCCCTTGTTCCAGGACTGGTTAGCTTTCCAGCCCTGTCTGAAACGAGCAACAGTTCCTTCCTGTTTTTGAGCGGAGGAAGTTGATGCTGCTCCTGCCTTGAAGTTACGAAAGGCAAGAAAATTAGACTGTTTGGCCTTTGATTTGGCCTTGTCCTGAGGAAGAGTATGACCCTTACCTCCAGTAATGTCAGCAATAATTTATTTCAAGCCGGGCCCGAATAAGGTCTGCCCCTTGAAAGGAATATTAAGTAATTTAGATTTAGAAGTCACATCAGCTGACCAGGATTTAAGCCATAGCGCTCTGTGCGCTTGGATGGCGAATCCAGAGTTCTTAGCCGTTAGTTTGGTTAAATGTACAACGGCATCAGAAACAAATGCGTTAGCTAGCTTAAGTGCTTTAAGCTTGTTCATAATCTCATCCAATGGAGCTGTGCGAATGGCCTCTTCCAGAGACTCTAACCAGAATGCCGCAGCAGCAGTGACAGGCGCAATGCATGCAAGGGGCTGTAAGATAAAACCTTGTTGAACAAACATTTTCTTAAGGTAACCTTCTAATTTTTTATCCATTGGATCCGAAAAAGCACAACTATCCTCCACCGGGATAGTGGTACGCTTAGCCAAAGTAGAAACTGCTCCCTCCACCTTAGGGACCGTCTGCCATAAATCTCGTGTGGTGGCGTCTATAGGAAAAATTTTCCTAAATATAGGAGGAGGGGAAAAAGGCACACTGGGTCTATCCCACTCCTTGCTAATAATCTCTGTAAGCCTTTTAGGTATAGGAAAAACATCAGTACACACCGGTACCGCATAGTATCTATCCAGCCTACATAATTTCTCTGGAATTGCAACCGTGTTACAATCATTCAGAGCCGCTAATACCTCCCCTAGCAATACGCGGAGGTTCTCAAGCTTAAATTTAAAATTAGAAATCTCTGAATCCAGTCTCCCTGGATCAGATCCGTCACCCACAGAATGAAGCTCTCCGTCCTCATGTTCTGAAAATTGTGACGCAGTATCGGACATGGCTCTCACATCATCAGCGCGCTCTGTCCTTAACCCAGAGCTATCGCGCTTGCCCCTTAATTCTGGCAATTTAGATAATACTTCTGTCATAACAGTAGCCATGTCTTGCAAAGTGATTTGTAAGGGCCTCTCTGATGTACTTGGCGCCACAATATCACGCGGCTCCTGAGTGGGAGGCGAAGGTACTGACACGTGAGGAGAGTTAGTCGGCATAACTTCCCCCTCGTTGTCTGGTGATAATTTCTTTACATGTAAAGATTGACTTTTATTTAAAGTGACATCAATGCATTTAGTACACATATTTCTATGGGGCTCCACATTGGCCTTCAAACATAGTGAACAAACAGATTCATCTGTGTCAGACATGTTTAAACAGACTAGCAATGAGACTAGCAAGCTTGGAAAATACTTTCAAATACATTTACAAGTAATATAAAAAACGCTACTGCGCCTTTAAGAAGCACAAAAAGCTGTCACAGTTGAAATAACAATGAACCAAATTAGTTATAGCAACCAAATTTTCACAGTAAATGTATTAAGTTAGCAAAGGATTGCACCCACCAGCAAATGGATGATTAACCCCTTAATACCCAAAAACGGATAATCAATTTAACAATTAACGTTTTTATCACAGTCAAACACACTGTCACAGGTCTGCTGTGACTGATTACCTCCCTCAAAATGAATTTTGAAGACCCCTGAGCTCTCTAGAGACGTCATGGATCATGGAGGATGAAGTAGGAAGACTGTGACTGAATTTTTACTGCGCAAAAAAGCGCTAAAATAGGCCCCTCCCACTCATATTACAACAGTGGGAAACCTCAGTTAACTGTTTCTATGCAGAAATAAACGTTAGCCATGTGGTAAAAATCATGCCCCAATAAGTTTTATCACCAAGTACCTCACAAAAAACGATTAACATGCCAGTAAACGTTTTGAACATACATTTTAAAGGTTATGAAGTGTTATTAATAAGCCTGCTACCAGTCGCTTTTACTGCAGTTAAGGCTCATACATTACTTCAGTATTAACAGTATTTTCTCAGTCAAATTCCATTCCCCAGAAAATTACTTCAGTGCACATACACTCATCAGCCTAATACCAGTCGCTACCGCTGCATTTAAGGCTGTACTTACATTACATTGGTATCAGCAGTATTTTCTTAGTCAGTTCCATTCCTTAGAAAAATAATTTACTGCACATACCTCATTTGCAGGGGGGCCCCGCATGCTATTCCCTTTTCTGAAGTTACCTCACTCCTCAGAATGTGCGAGAAAAGCCAGTGGATCTTAGTTACTTCTGCTAAGATCATAGAAAACGCAGGCAGATTCTTCTTCCAATACTGCCTGAGAACAAACAGCACACTCCGGTGCCATTTAAAATAACAAACTTTTTTTTTTTTTTTTTTTTTTTTTTTAAATTATTTTTTATTGAGGGTAAAAAAAAATTATACAACATACAGGTTGCTCAATGAACTAAATGCAGATATAATGACTAACATATTCATCTCTAGGCATAATAGGCAGGTTGGGGAGCAACCTCTCAGCTACCCTCTATTTTTGCCCCTCCCCAAAATTACTCAGCCCACTTTTGGACCTTCACTTGCACAGCATATTAGCTGAGGGGTTTTACAAGTTATAGACCGCTTTTGGGCCTATACATATCAATCGCATAAAATACTCACATACATTTGTACAAGTCATGCATAACTAACCCATAAAACAATACCCTGCAAGGAACTTAGACCAGTACATGGAATTATTCTAAACCCTTATAGAAATCTGGTTTATAAAAGGGCTTATTAGCACAAATCTTAGAATAATATAAAGTTAGGTGACTCCGCAGAGCATTGCTGGTGATCAACTATAATGTGGCTTATTGATACTCACACATGTTTTAATTCAGTTATACTATGGCAGGAAGTTATATACTAAAAGCCAGGGTTCACCCCAATGCTGATGTGGGATTTAGGCAATGCTGCCCGCAGGCATCTTTATAATTAGAACCCTCCCTAAATACTTTGATACTGCATACAGGGATAGTGCTAGGGCTATAATTTATACTCATACAGGTAAACCAGAGCTATCTAACAATTTATACATACAGCTGTATTATACTCTATTACACATTTAAGTACTTAGGGCAAAGGAGATGATTATAACACTATCATGGAAGAGAAAAGAAAAAAAAAGAAACAGAGCTATAAAACATGTTCATACAAGTAATCCGGAGCTATCTAGCTATTAACACATACATCTGCATTATATTACATTGCACATTAAATTATTTAGGACAAAGAAGATGGTTATAAGACTGTCGTGGGAAAAACATCACATATTAATAATATTCAGTAACTAAATCACTAAGCACTATATTTCTCTCTGAGAACTGCTTGAATGTCCCACAGGTCCCCTGTTTTTAGAATCCACTCTGGGTGAATATTCAGGCCTGAAGGCCGTCATTCAGTACCCCAGCTAGCTATCAGCAGAGTAGGACCCTCAACACATCAAGACCCTTCAGCTGGCTATCCTAACATACATGACACACACGCAGAAGGGCTTGTACAAATTAGAAAGCATACACATTATTAATAACATTGTCACTTAGCATAAAAGCAATACATGAGCATGTCCCTTAGGGGCTAAGTATTGGGTCCTATTAGGGTGGGACAGAGCATCAATATCATAATAAGCAGACCAAGCAGTAAACATGGGAAGTTACTAAACACAAGTCAGATTCTGGGTCCACGGTACAGGGCAGTCTCATAATGTGAGATCTGAATGCAGCATTCCTAATGAGCTTATAGTAATGTTGAGCTTAGCTAAAAATCATATCAGATACCTCTTTCATAAAAGTCAGTCCAGGTAGATAGGTGATGTAGCCATTTCGGGAACCACGAGTCAGAACAATGTCCCTAGCCCACTCCAGCTCTCACAGCAGCATGATCTCTGACCGATTCCTCAATGGCAAACCATGGGGTAGGATCCCCCCTGAGAGCATCGGGACCCATCCAAAGCAAGCAACCCTCCGCTCCTCTAGTAAGCGGCGGGTTAAGATCCGGTGCAGTCTTTGAAACCTTGAGGCTCCCATCGCCATCCGGAGGGTCGGCCGCAGCCCCCCCGATAGCAGCCGGGAGCAAGATCTGAATCGTTTGCGCAAGCGGCATTCGTCCTCTGCCACTCCTAGTCGTCTCGCCTCTTTCCATGTCGGCTACTCTCTCATGACAACTAGATGCCGACTCCGCCATCTGCACCGCTGCACCATGTGTGACCCAGGAGACATCCAGCTCAGTCAAATTGCCCGTGCAAACGTGCAAGGTTAGGTCTTCACTGCTACTCCTCTTATTCTTGTAATCCACAGGTGGCTGCCGGTGTCTCACTGACTGGGTTCCTCGTTCAGCTGACGCCTCAGGCAGTAATGTGTCAGGCCGCACTTTAGGTCTCACTTTGTCTGACCCCAGGCGCTCTTTCTCCTCCACCATTAGAATGAGGTTATCAAGCCGCTGACAAATTTTGCGCCCAAAGTCTGTAAACAAGTCTCGGAACATGCAATAGGTTACCTCCATTGTAAGGTTGAAAATATGATAGTTCCCAATTAGTAACAAAAGAGAATATACTTAATTCTTCTAATACCCGGTTTCCCTGGGGGGGGGTGCTAAGATTTCTTCTCCACGCGGGCCGGCAAAAAACCTCAGCGGTCCGGTCTGGGAGGCTCCACAATAATCAATAGTAGTATTGCCCAGATCAGCTAACTTTGCTCTCTTAAATACTGTAAAGCTCTATGCTGGATGGCATCCATAAGCTCAGATATCCCAATGATAAATATAGCCCTCAGAAGGAGCTCTGAAAATAGCAGCCATCTTCGTCAAAAGCCCGGACACGCCCCCAAAATAACAAACTTTTGATTGAAGAAATAAACTAAGTTTAAAAAACACCACAGACCTCTCACAACGACCTATCTAGTTGAGTTGCAAGAGAATGACTGGATATGACATGTGAGGGGAGGAGCTATATAGCAGCTCTGCTTGGGTGATCCTCTTGCAACTTCCTGTTGGGAAGGAGATATAATCCCATAAGTAATGGATGACCCGTGGACTGACTACACTTAACAAGAGAAAATAAATATTAATCCTAAAATAGCTACAATATAATTATAATTTATATTGTAGCTATATTAGGGTTTATTTTACAGGTAAGTATTTAGCTATAAATAGGAATAATTTATTTAATAAGAGTTAATTTATTTCGTTAGATTTAAATTATATTTAAGTTAGGGGGGTGTTAGGGTTAGGGTTAGACTTAGCTTTAGGGGTTAATACATTTATTATAGTAGCGGTGTGGTCCGGTCGGCAGATTAGGGGGTAATAATTGTAGGTAGGTGGAGGCGACGTTGGGGGCGGCAGATTAGAGGTTAATAAATATAATATAGGGGTCGGCTGTGTTAGGGGCAGCAGATTAGGGGTACATAGGTATAATGTAGTTTGCGGCGGTGTACGGAGCGGCAGATTAGGGGTTAAAAAAAATATGCAGGTGTCAGCGATAGCGGGGGCGGCAGATTAGGGGTTAATAAATATTATGTAGGTGTCGGCGGTATTAGGGGCAGCAGATTAGGGGTACATAGGGATAACGTAGGTGGTGGCGTTGTACGGAGCGGCAGATTAGGGGTTAAAAAAATTTAATAGAGTGGCGGCGATGTGGGGGGACCTCGGTTTAGGGGTACATAGGTAGTTTATGGGTGTTAGTGTACTTTAGAGCACAGTAGTTAAGAGCTTTATAAACCGGCGTTAGCTCAGAAAGCTCTTAACTACTGACTTTTTTCTGCGGCTGGAGTTTTGTCGTTAGATTTCTAACGCTCACTTCAGCCACGACTCTAAATACCGGCGTTAGAAAGATCCCATTGAAAAGATAGGATACGCAATTGACGTAAGGGGATCTGCGGTATGGAAAAGTCGCGGCTGCAAAGTGAGCGTTAGACCCTTTCCTGACTGACTCGAAATACCAGCGGTAGCCCAAAACCAGCGTTAGGAGCCTCTAACGCTGGTTTTGACGGCTACCGCCAAACTCTAAATCTAGCCCTAAGATAGATACAATGTAACTATTAGTTATATTGTAGCTGGCTTAGGGTTTATTTTACAGGTAAGTATTTCGTTTTAAATAGGAATTATTTAGATATTAATAGTAGGTTTTATTTAGATTTATTTAAATTATATTTAAGTTAGGGGGTGTTAGGTTTAGGGTTAGACTTAGGTTTAGGGGTTAATACATTTAGTATAGTGGCGACTATGTTGGGGGGCAGATTAGGGGTTAATAAATGTAGGTAGGTGGCGGCGATGTTAGGGGCGGCAGATTAGGGGTTAATAATATTTAACTAGTATTTGCGAGGTGGGAGTGCGGCGATTTAGGGGTTAATATGTTTATTTTAGTGGTGGCGATGTTGGGAGCCGCAGATTAGGGGATAATAATTTTATTTTAGTGTTTGCAATGCAGGAGGGTCTCGGTTTAGAGGTTAATAGGTAGTTTATGGGTGTTAATGTACTTTTTAACACTTTAGTTATGAGTTTTATGTTACAGCTTTGTAGCGTAAAACTCATAACTACTGACTTTAGATTGCGTTACGAATCTTGCGGGATAGGCTGTACCACTCACTTTTTGGCCTCCCAGAAAAAGTTTGTAATATCGGCGCTATGGAAGTCCCATTGAAAAAAGACTTTACGCAAATTGCGTAAATTTATTTGCGTTAAGGCCAAAGAAGTGTGCTGTGCCCCTAAACCTGCAAGACTCGTAATAGCAGCGGTAGTGAAAAAGCAGCGTTATGAGCCTTAACGCTGCTTTTTCACTCATACCGCAAAACTCGTAATCTAGCCGTTGGTTATTTGATTTATTAAGAATTGACATTATAAATCATAGTTGTGCACATGTCTTATAAGTTAAAATGGATGGCTGCACTAAATCAAAATTGAATAGTTTTTTTTACTCCTATTTCATTCAATCATTTTTATGATGAACTATTCATGTGGAAAACCTTTGCACTGATATTTTTAACATGGGATAAAGAAGTTTAAAAAATAGTGTTATATATCTCAACACTTTACTCAAAATAAATTAACTTAAACAAATGAATGTTTTTTTCTCAAAATCATTTTACAGCCTTGCCATTGTTTCACACCTTTCTGTTCCTTTCTTTAGAAACATTCATTTCAGTTATTTTTTCTATATATATAGATGAAGAAAAATCATTTTTCTATTACATATCCAATTGTTTTTCAACATGATGGATGACACATGATGACAGGGAGTGCAGAAAAAAAAGTTAACATTTTATAATTATTTTGCTTGGTATATATTTTCTTATTATTATATTTTATATTTGCTATATTGTCAAGAAAAAATACAGTCCTACACTTACACTGAATTAAATACACTATAGTGAAATCTAACAGGAACCATTATTGCTTTGACATCAATATATATTTTTTATTAATTATATTTTATTACAAGACAACCATATATCAAATCCATATAATTTATGTTTGAGAATTGATGTATTGCAAGGTGACAGAAAAAGTAAAGTACAGACATCAGATGTAGTGGGTTAGTTTTTCTACAATGGCCACAGAGCCAATTTTTATATCATTGTATCTGTTTTGATATGTTCATATCATATTCTAGCAGATATCTTACACAAAAATGGGTAAAAGGTAATTCCTGTTTCACTAGACCATTTAGACCATTAATTGTTACCATTGGAGCAACAGTTCTAAGCATTTATGTTTGGGAAAAATTGTATTTATATTTTCATAGTGGTTTTAATATTTTTTGTAACTATTTTAACCAATCAGAGAAGATGAAGGGATTAGTTTTATAAGTGGTCATTCCTAACACATGCATAGTTGCTATCCAATCAAGATTGCAGTAAACCAAAACATAATAATAATAAATAGGAGGAAAAAAGGACCTGTTTTTTGAAAATAAACAAATAAAGTTTATATGTATGCAAGAACAACAATTCAGCATATTACATACAATGGGTTTTTATATTTTGTTTTTTTATGGGGTTGAGGTGGGATCAAGCATTAGGAGGTAGGGCTCTTAGGTGTTATGCAGTGAATAGGCATCAATTAGTATTTAGGGACTACATTTTAAAAACCTCTCCAAGTTGGAATTAAATTATAGTGCTAAAATTCACATAGGCAGAACTCTCTAAGAGTGTATTTGCTGCCATTTTAGTATATATTACTGTCAATTGCTGTCAATTTTAAAAGATGTATTGTGAATTTTACAAAAACCTCAGTCTCCGCCTGCATAGAAATGGAGAGATAAATCAGTAAGACCTGCAGGTTTAAAATGCTAGGAGAATATAATGATTGTTTTGACAAAAATTCAGACACTGCATTTACTATGGTAAACGGCACTCCTGTTTAGAAACTGTCAGGTTGTACTAGAAGAAATACAAAGAGCAACACAATTTGTAAAAAAAATAAAAATAAAAAATACACAGAAATATAAAGGGTAAAATCTTTACTCTTAATTTGTTAAAGATACACAGTAAAATCAGAAATTGTAACACTACAGTCCTAAATATATTACTGTATAGAAGAAAGTACAAAGCTTAAATGTAATAAAATTTAAAATGACAGAATATGAAGTATTGAGAAAATAAAAAGGCCAGATTACGAGTGGAGAGAAAATGTTTGGCGCGCAAGTGATAGGGGGTTTATTGCAGTGTTTTGCGCTCGTCGGGTGTACCACTGGTATTTCGAGTTGAAAGTAAACGTGATCACTTGAGCACAATCGCAATTTACACTACAATGCTTACCGCGACTTAAGAACTCTTTAGCAAAACTAAAAAGTTGTAACAAATTATTCAAAAATATTGCGCACAAAAGTTATAAGGGCTCAAAGATATGAGGTCTTAGGTGTAAGAAAAAAAAGGCAGGCAAAGGGCTTTAACATAGAGAAACATACATATACATGTCTAAAGATATATATGTATGTATATATCTATATATATATATATATATATATATACAAAACACGGAAGGGAACTGCACTCTCATACCGGACCGGGTACACATCTTATGACCCTGCAACATGCCCAGCCCTGGGTGCCACTGGCACTCACAGGAAGCTGTGCTGTCCCCAGAGCCACAAGCAGTTAACCCCAGACAGGTCTGGGTGCAAGAACCATAGGGAAAATTACAAAACAAATTAATACAACACACAGAGAAAACCCAGCACTCACTTACAAGCTCTCAGCTAAGATTTAAAAGCAAAACTGGAAAGGTTAGTCACCGCATCTGGCCAAATGGGACAAGCTCAGGTACCACGTCAAGGTCCTTTCCAAATACCTGAGACCCTATAACAGCCACACAATGCAAGCTTTCAAATCCAAACAAACTGAAAACAAAAAAAGGGTGCACAGGAATATGTAATCACCCTAGACATATACAAAACACGGAAGGGAACTGCACTCTCATACCGGACCGGGTACACATCTTATGACCCTGCAACATGCCCAGCCCTGGGTGCCACTGGCACTCACAGGAAGCTGTGCTGTCCCCAGAGCCACAAGCAGTTAACCCCAGACAGGTCTGGGTGCAAGAACCATAGGGAAAATTACAAAACAAATTAATACAACACACAGAGAAAACCCAGCACTCACTTACAAGCTCTCAGCTAAGATTTAAAAGCAAAACTGGAAAGGTTAGTCACCGCATCTGGCCAAATGGGACAAGCTCAGGTACCACGTCAAGGTCCTTTCCAAATACCTGAGACCCTATAACAGCCACACAATGCAAGCTTTCAAATCCAAACAAACTGAAAACAAAAAAAGGGTGCACAGGAATATGTAATCACCCTAGACATATACAAAACACGGAAGGGAACTGCACTCTCATACCGGACCGGGTACACATCTTATGACCCTGCAACATGCCCAGCCCTGGGTGCCACTGGCACTCACAGGAAGCTGTGCTGTCCCCAGAGCCACAAGCAGTTAACCCCAGACAGGTCTGGGTGCAAGAACCATAGGGAAAATTACAAAACAAATTAATACAACACACAGAGAAAACCCAGCACTCACTTACAAGCTCTCAGCTAAGATTTAAAAGCAAAACTGGAAAGGTTAGTCACCGCATCTGGCCAAATGGGACAAGCTCAGGTACCACGTCAAGGTCCTTTCCAAATACCTGAGACCCTATAACAGCCACACAATGCAAGCTTTCAAATCCAAACAAACTGAAAACAAAAAAAGGGTGCACAGGAATATGTAATCACCCTAGACATATACAAAACACGGAAGGGAACTGCACTCTCATACCGGACCGGGTACACATCTTATGACCCTGCAACATGCCCAGCCCTGGGTGCCACTGGCACTCACAGGAAGCTGTGCTGTCCCCAGAGCCACAAGCAGTTAACCCCAGACAGGTCTGGGTGCAAGAACCATAGGGAAAATTACAAAACAAATTAATACAACACACAGAGAAAACCCAGCACTCACTTACAAATTTTCCCTATGGTTCTTGCACCCAGACCTGTCTGGGGTTAACTGCTTGTGGCTCTGGGGACAGCACAGCTTCCTGTGAGTGCCAGTGGCACCCAGGGCTGGGCATGTTGCAGGGTCATAAGATGTGTACCCGGTCCGGTATGAGAGTGCAGTTCCCTTCCGTGTTTTGTATATGTCTAGGGTGATTACATATTCCTGTGCACCCTTTTTTTGTTTTCAGTTTGTTTGGATTTGAAAGCTTGCATTGTGTGGCTGTTATAGGGTCTCAGGTATTTGGAAAGGACCTTGACGTGGTACCTGAGCTTGTCCCATTTGGCCAGATGCGGTGACTAACCTTTCCAGTTTTGCTTTTAAATCTTAGCTGAGAGCTTGTAAGTGAGTGCTGGGTTTTCTCTGTGTGTTGTATTAATTTGTTTTGTAATTTTCCCTATGGTTCTTGCACCCAGACCTGTCTGGGGTTAACTGCTTGTGGCTCTGGGGACAGCACAGCTTCCTGTGAGTGCCAGTGGCACCCAGGGCTGGGCATGTTGCAGGGTCATAAGATGTGTACCCGGTCCGGTATGAGAGTGCAGTTCCCTTCCGTGTTTTGTATATGTCTAGGGTGATTACATATTCCTGTGCACCCTTTTTTTGTTTTCAGTTTGTTTGGATTTGAAAGCTTGCATTGTGTGGCTGTTATAGGGTCTCAGGTATTTGGAAAGGACCTTGACGTGGTACCTGAGCTTGTCCCATTTGGCCAGATGCGGTGACTAACCTTTCCAGTTTTGCTTTTAAATCTTAGCTGAGAGCTTGTAAGTGAGTGCTGGGTTTTCTCTGTGTGTTGTATTAATTTGTTTTGTAATTTTCCCTATGGTTCTTGCACCCAGACCTGTCTGGGGTTAACTGCTTGTGGCTCTGGGGACAGCACAGCTTCCTGTGAGTGCCAGTGGCACCCAGGGCTGGGCATGTTGCAGGGTCATAAGATGTGTACCCGGTCCGGTATGAGAGTGCAGTTCCCTTCCGTGTTTTGTATATGTCTAGGGTGATTACATATTCCTGTGCACCCTTTTTTTGTTTTCAGTTTGTTTGGATTTGAAAGCTTGCATTGTGTGGCTGTTATAGGGTCTCAGGTATTTGGAAAGGACCTTGACGTGGTACCTGAGCTTGTCCCATTTGGCCAGATGCGGTGACTAACCTTTCCAGTTTTGCTTTTAAATCTTAGCTGAGAGCTTGTAAGTGAGTGCTGGGTTTTCTCTGTGTGTTGTATTAATTTGTTTTGTAATTTTCCCTATGGTTCTTGCACCCAGACCTGTCTGGGGTTAACTGCTTGTGGCTCTGGGGACAGCACAGCTTCCTGTGAGTGCCAGTGGCACCCAGGGCTGGGCATGTTGCAGGGTCATAAGATGTGTACCCGGTCCGGTATGAGAGTGCAGTTCCCTTCCGTGTTTTGTATATGTCTAGGGTGATTACATATTCCTGTGCACCCTTTTTTTGTTTTCAGTTTGTTTGGATTTGAAAGCTTGCATTGTGTGGCTGTTATAGGGTCTCAGGTATTTGGAAAGGACCTTGACGTGGTACCTGAGCTTGTCCCATTTGGCCAGATGCGGTGACTAACCTTTCCAGTTTTGCTTTTAAATCTTAGCTGAGAGCTTGTAAGTGAGTGCTGGGTTTTCTCTGTGTGTTGTATTAATTTGTTTTGTAATTTTCCCTATGGTTCTTGCACCCAGACCTTTCTGGGGTTAACTGCTTGTGGCTCTGGGGACAGCACAGCTTCCTGTGAGTGCCAGTGGCACCCAGGGCTGGGCATGTTGCAGGGTCATAAGATGTGTACCCGGTCCGGTATGAGAGTGCAGTTCCCTTCCGTGTTTTGTATATGTCTAGGGTGATTACATATTCCTGTGCACCCTTTTTTTGTTTTCAGTTTGTTTGGATTTGAAAGCTTGCATTGTGTGGCTGTTATAGGGTCTCAGGTATTTGGAAAGGACCTTGACGTGGTACCTGAGCTTGTCCCATTTGGCCAGATGCGGTGACTAACCTTTCCAGTTTTGCTTTTAAATCTTAGCTGAGAGCTTGTAAGTGAGTGCTGGGTTTTCTCTGTGTGTTGTATATATATATATATATATGTTTATATATATATATATATATATATATATATACCTGTATATATATATATGTGTGTATATATCAGCTATGATTACGTCTTTTTAGCTGAAACGCGTAAGCACCTTCTATACAGCTGTTTTTGATCTTTGTTTTTATTGTTGGTGTGGATTATGGACTTTTAATACATTCCTATTTGGATACAATAAATGCTAAGTATTATTTAAATGGATATTGCTCTGCCTGTTTGTTCTTTATATATATGTGTGTACATACGTATTTATATGTGTATATATGTATTTACAGACATATATACACATATAAAAACATACATACATATGTACACATATATAGACATATATACAAGTGCATTGGAGCCCTTTGCAGTTAAGATGAAAACATGAAAAATTATTTTTATGCAATATTAATTTTAAATAAAAGGTATTAACTTTCGCCTAGATTACGAGTTTTAAGCGCTATAGGGAAATTAACAAACGCAACAAAAGTGGCGTTATTTAATCCCCTATAGCGCTGCCATTACAAGTTTTAAAAAAAAAACAGACTTGTGCGGGCGATATGGGGTTTTTAAGCTCCATACCACACCAAAAACAAGCGCTGATTTGACGTGCTTGTGCACGTTTTCCCCATAGACATCAATGGGTGAGCGGGTCAGAAAAAAACCTAACACCTGCGCTCGCGGAAAGAAAAGCTCTGTAACGCAGCCCCATTGATATCTATGGGGGAAAAGAAAATACAGTTTAAACCTAACATAAACCCTGAGTCTAAACACCCCTAATCTGCTGCCCCCGACATCACTGATGCCTGCCTACAGTTATTAACCCCGAAACCGCCAGCCCCCCACATCGCAACAACCTAAATTAAACTATTAACCCCTAACCCTAACGTAACCCTAACTCTAACATAACCCTAACCCTAACACCCCCTAACTTTAACATAATTAAAATAGACTTAAATTAAACTTACAATTATTAACTAAGCAAACCTATTAACCCCTAAACTGCAAGCCCCCCACATCGCAACAACCTAAATTAAACTATTAACCCCTAACCCTAACGTAATCCTAATCCTAACGTAACCCTAACCCTAACACCCCCTGACTTTAACATAATTAAAATAGAGCTAAATTAAACTTACAATTATTAACTAATTAAGCCTATTAACCCCTAAACCGCCAGCCCCCTACATTGCAACAACCTAAATTAAACTATTAACCCCTACACCTACTCCTAAACCTAACCCTAACACCCCCTAACTTTAACATCATTAAAATAGATCTAAATTAACTTTACAATTATGAACTAAATAATACCTATTTAAAACTAAATACTTACCTCTCAAATAAAACCTAAGCTAGCTACAATATAACTAATGGTTATATTGTAGCTAGCTTAGGTTTTATTTTTATTCCACAGGTAAGTTTGTATTTATTTTAACTAGGTAGACTAGTTAGTAAATAGCTATTAACTATTTACTAACTACCTAGTTAAATAAATACAAACTTACCTGTTAAATAAAACCTAATTTACCTTACACTAAAACCTAAAATTACAAGAAATAAAAAAAACTACCATTACAAAAATAAACTAACGGAATTATCCAAAATAATAAAAATGATTCCTAGTCTAATACCCTTTAAAAAAAAAAAAACACCCCAAAATAAAAAATCCTAATCTAAAATAAACTACCAAGGGCCCTTAAAAGGGCCTTTTGTAGGGCATTGCCCTAAGTTTAACAGCTCCTTTGCTACAAAAACAAACAAACACCCCCTAACAGTATACAAACCCCACCCCCCAAAACTACTAAGGGCCCTTAAAAGGGCATTTTGTAGGACATTGCCCTAAGTTAAATAGCTCTTTCGCTACAAAAAAAGCCCTACCAGTATACAAACCCCCACCCCCCAAACTACCAAGGGCCCTTAAAAGGGCCTTTTGTAGGGCATTGCCCTAAAAATAATAGCTCTTTTCCTACAAAAGAAAAACAAAAACCCCCTAAAAAAATACATTACACAAAAAACAAATAAATTATCCAAAATAATAAAAATTATTCCTATTCTAATACCCATTAAAAAAACACCCCAAAATAAAAAACCTAATCTAGAATAAACTACTGATGGCCCTTAAAATGGCCTTTTGTAGGGCATTGCCCTAAAGATATCAGCTCTTTTTCTGGAAAAAAAAATACAAATACCCACTAACATTACAAACTCCCCCCCAAACCCACAAAATTAAAAAAACTATCTAAAAAGCCTAAGATACCCATTGCCCTGAAAAGGGCATTTGTATGGGTATTGTCCTTAAAAGGGCATTTAGCTCTTTAACTGCCCAAACCCTAATCTAAAAATAAAACCCACCCAAAAAACCCTTAAAAAAACCTAACACTAACCGCAAGACTATCCACTTACAGTTTTTGAAGTCCCGCTTGAAAGATCTTCATCCCGGCGGAGAAGTCCTCATCCAGGCGGCGAGAAGTATTCATCCAGACGGCATCTTCTATCTTGATCCCGGCGGCGCGGAGCGGGTCCATCCTGAAGACATCCGGTGCGGAGCATCCTCTTCATACGGTTGCCGCCATATACTGAATCTTCAATGCAAGGTACGCAATTCAAAATAGCGTCCCTTGCATTCCTATTGGCTGAAAAATTTGAATCAGCCAATAGAATGAGAACTGCTTAAATCCTATTGGCTGTTCAAATCAGAAAAATAGGATTTAAGCAGCTCTAATTCTATTGGATGATGAATCAGCCAATAGAATGAGAGCTGCTTAAATCCTATTGGCTGTTCAAATCATTTAAGCAGCTCTAATGTTAGGATTTTTTTTAATGTGTAGTTTAGTTTTATTTAAATGGTAGTTAGTTTAATCTTAGTTTAATAATTATATTAGTTTGTTAGTTTAAACTTATTTTTTTAATATGACAGGTAAATTTTAATTTAATTTAAGATAGGGAAATTGTAATTTTAATATAACGTTAGGGGGCGTTAGGTTTAGGGGTTACTAGTTTAATTTAGTTTATTGTGATGTGCGGGGCTTCAGGTTTAGGGGTTAATAGTTTAATTTATTATAATTTGTTGTGGGGGGCTTTCAGTTTAGGGGTTAATGGTTTTATTCTAGTGGCGGCGGTGTAGGGCTTAATAACTTTAGTATAGTGGGGGCGATGTGGGTGGACAGCAGATTAGGGGTTAATAATATTTAAATAGTGTTTGCGATGTGGGAGGGTGGCAGTTTAGGGGTTAATAACTTTAGTATAGTGGTAACGATGTCGGGAGTGGCGAAATAGGGGTTAATAAAAAATTTAGTGGTGGCGATGTCGGGAGCGGCAGATTAGGGGTTAATAAATTTATTAATAGTGTTTGCGATGCAGGAGGGCCTCGGTTTAGGGGTTAATAGGTAGTTTATGTGTGTTAGTGTACTTTTTAACACTTTAGTTATGAGATTTATGTTACAGCTTTGTAGCGTAAAACTCATAACTTCTGACTTTAGATGGCGATACGGATCTTGTCATTTTAGAGTGTAACACCGTTTTTTTAGCCAGAACGCAAAACTCGTAATACCAGCGTTATGGGAATCCCATGAAGAAACATCATTTTTAAGAGTGTGGTACAGACATTGCGTTACAGGCTAAAAGGCTTGCGGTGCACCTATACCGACAAGACTCGTAATGGCTGCGTTAGGGAAAATTATTTGTTATGGGCCACAACTATGCTATTTGACTCATAACGCCAAACTCGTAATCTAGCTGTATGTATTTACTTTAAATATTTGACATCCCAATGTTCTGCACATTGTAGAATAGGTTCTATGTGTTTTTAATACATATTCCTATATATATACAAACCTCAAAATGCCTATAAATACACCTCCCACCTCACTCATACCCAAGAAGTGCTTTGTACAAAAAATCATAATCACAAAAAATAGGGTGGGACTCATGGACTCTTACCACTATGAAAGAAATTATTTTATCAGGTAAGTTCTTACATAAATTATGTTTTCTTTCATGTAAGTGGCAAGAGTCCATGAGCTAGTGACATATGGGATATAATACCCAAGATGTGGAAATCCATGAGTCACAAGGGAGGGATAAAATAACAACTGCTGGGAAATTAAATCCAAAAAAATAACTGTTTTCTTAAAAATTAAAAAAAAACTCAAATCAAAGGCACTAGAATCAAACTGAGACAACTGCCTGAAGAACCTTTCTACCAAAGGTTGCTTCCGAGAAACAAACACATAAAAACTGCCTGAAGAACCTTTCTACCAAAGGTTGCTTCCGGAGAAGCAAACACATAAACATTGTAAAATTTAGTATAAGTATGCAAAGAAGACCAAGTTGCTGCTTTGCAAATTTGATCAACTGAAGCTTCATTCTTGAAAGCCCAAGAAGTGTTAACTGATCTAGTAGAATGAGCTGTAATTCTCTGAGGCGGAGACTACCCCGCCTCCAAATAAGCTTTGTGAATCAAAAGTTTCAACCAAGATGCCAGAGAAATGGCAGAGGCTTCAAAGCTCTTACCACATCCAAAGAATGTAAAGACCTTTCAAGAGTATTCTTAGGATTAGGACACAAGGAAGGAACACAAATTTCCCTATT
The DNA here is from genome assembly GCF_027579735.1 of Bombina bombina. Classification (NCBI taxonomy): domain Eukaryota; kingdom Metazoa; phylum Chordata; class Amphibia; order Anura; family Bombinatoridae; genus Bombina; species Bombina bombina. The sequence continues at coordinate 247,499,156 of NC_069500.1, forward strand.
AATGTTGTTAAAATTCACAACTTTAAGCAAAAATTTAAATGAAGTCCGCAAAAGTCTTGATGGAAAATCAGATGACACTCACAAGAGAGAGCAGACAATTCAGAAACTCTTCTAGCAGAAGAGATGGCCAAAAGAAATAACACTTTCCAAGAAAGTAATTTAATATCCAGAGAATGCATAGGCTCAAAAGGAGGAGCCTGTAAAATCTTTAAAACCAAATTTAGACTCTAAGAAGGAGAAATAGATTTAATAACAGGTTTGATACGAATCAAAGCCTGAACAAAACAGTGAATATCATGAAGTTTAGCAATCTTTCTATGAAATAAGACAGAAAGAGCAGAAACCTTATCTAAACCATCCTGTAGAAACGGTAAAATCCTAGGAATTCTGAAAGAATGCCAAGAATAATTATGAGTGAAACACCATGAAATATAGGTTTTCCAAACCCTATGATAAATCTTACTTGAAACAGACTTACAAGCCTGTATCATAGTGTTAATTACTGAGTCAGAGAAACCTCTATGACTAAGAGCTAAGCGTTCAATTTCCATGCCTTCAAATTTAGAGATTTGAGATCCTGATGGAAAACTGGGCCTTGAGACAGAAGGTCTGGTCTTATAGGAAGTGACCAAGGCTGGCAACTGGACATTTGGACACCAGAACCTGTGAGGCCATGCTGGTGCTATCAGAAAATCATAAGATTGTTCCATTATGATCTTTGAGATCACTACCAGAGGTGAAAAAATGTAAGCAGGTTGGTAAAACCATGGAACTGCTAGAGCATTCATCATTTCCGTATGAGGATCCCTGGACCTGGAGTGGTATCTGGGAAGTTTCTTGTTTAGACAAGAGGCCTTCAGATCTATGTCTGGAGGACCCCACATCTGCACAATCTGATAGAACATCTGGATGGAGAGACTACTACCCGGATGTAGAATCTGACAGCTGAGATAATCCACTTCCAAACTGTCTACACCTGGTATATGAATCGCAGTGATTAGAAAAGAATTGGATTCCGCTTAAGAAAGTATTAGAGAGCTCTGAAAATAGCACAGAGTTCTAAGATATAGATTGGTAACCTCGCCTCTCGAGGATTCTAAACTCCTTGTGCTGTCAGAGACCCCCAAACAGCTCCACAACCTGAGAGATCTGCATCTGTTATGATCACAGTACAGGTAGGACAAACAAAGGAGGCCACTTAAACAATAAGGTGATGGTATAACCACCAAGTCAGAGAGAGTGGAGAGTTGGGATTTAAGTATATCAGTTGTGATAACTGAGTATAATCCCTGCACCATTGGTGCCACATGCAAAACTGTAGAGGTCTCATATGAAAACAAGCAAAAAGGATCGCGTCTGATACTGCAATCATGAGACCTAAAACTTCCATGCACATAGCCACTGAAGTGAATGATAAGAGACTGAAGGTTTAGACAAGCTGAAAGCAATCTCAAACATCTCTTTTCTGTTAGGAATAGAGTCATGGACACTGAATCTATCTGGAAAGCTATTCAGCTAGTACAAAGATATTGTCCAAATAAGGAAACACTGCAATAACCTGCTCTCTGATTACAGATAGAAGGGCACCTAAAACTATTAAGAATATTCTTGGTGCTGTTGCAAGGCCAAACGGAAGAGCGACAAATTGGTAATGCTTGTTTAGAAAAGAAAATCTCAGAAAACGATTGTGATCTGGATGAATCGGATTGTGAAGGTAAGCGTCCTGTAAGTCTATTGTGGACATGGTGACCTTGCTGAACAAAAGGCAGAATAGTCCTTATAGTCACCATCTTGAAAGTTGGGACTCTTACAAAACCATTTAAAGTTTTCAGATCCAAAAGAGGACTGAAAGAATTTTCTTTCATAGGTACAATGAATAGATTTGAATAAAACCCACAATCCTTTACCTGCTGTGGAACTGAGAAAAATTACCCCTGAAAGTTCTAGATCTGAAACACATTTCAGAAAGACTTGAGCTTTAACTGTTTTTTTTGTTACATGGGTAAGAAAGAATCTTCCCAAAGAAAGTTTTATTTTGAATCCTATTCGACGCCCCTAAGAAATTATATTCTGAATCCACTGATTTTGGATAGAATCTGTCCAAACTCTTTGAAATAGCTTTAGTCTGCCCCCTACCAGAAGAACTGGCTTCAGGGCCACACCATCATATAGGTTTAAGGGCAGGATTTGGTTTCTTATAAGGTTTGGATTTATTTCAATTCGGAGATAGTCTCCAATTAGAGCCAGAGGCCTTAAGGGAAGGAGTGGTTTTCTGTTCTCTATTCTGACAAAAAGAACTAAAATGATTGGGAGCTTTAAATTTGCCCTTAGATTTCTTGTCTTGGGGCAGAAAAACTCCCTTACCCCCAGTAACAGTGGAGATAATAGAATCCAATTGTGAACCAAAAAGATTTTTACCTTGAAAAGAGAGAGATAATAATTTAGTTATATACATGTCAGCATTCCAACATTTAAGCCATAAAGCTATTCTAGTTAGAATGGCTAAAGACATGGATTTGACATTGATCTTCCTAACATCAAATATAGCATTACAAATAAAATGATTTGCATGTTGAAGTAAAAAAAGAATGTTAGGTAACTCAGAATCTGAAGACAACTGCTGTGCTAAACTGTCCGACCAAAAAGTAGAAGCAGCCGCAAAATCAGCCATAGATATAACAGGTCTAAGAATATAGCCAGAATGTAAATATTCCCTTCTTGGATAAGATTCAAGCTTCCTATCTAAAGGATCCTCGGCTACAGGTAAAGGATACAATTTATTAAACCTAGAAGAAGGGTTAAAAGAGGCACCAGGCTTAGACCATTCTTTAGCAATCACATTAGAGATAGTGTCAGGGGAATAGGAAAGACAATTACTAGCTTTATCATCAGGAGATTAAGACTCCTCAATACCCAAAGTAAACAAAACTTCCTTTAAGAGAGAACGAATATATTCTAACAAATAAAAAAGATTTGTCTATATCAGTCTCTGGCGTGGCATCCTCTGAATCAAAGGAGACCCCATCAGTAGAGGATATGTCAGTATGCTGAAGGTCTAAGTTTAGGAAAGTGTTGCAAAAACCCTTTACATTTATTTAAAGGCAAAATAGCAGTCATTGCCTTCTCTATAGCTGTAGTAATACATTTTTACATTTCTGCAGTAATGCTATGTACATTTAAACTGAGATGGAATAACAGTGTGTGTATTTGTAATCATAGATATATTTAGCAATTTGTTAAACAAGAGTCACATAATGAAGCTGAATAATTTAGATCAGCTTAATTACAACATACATAATTAGCTTTGTTAAATACCTGTTTAGGCAGCTCAAATCATATGGTAACATCAGAGGCAGGTTCAGTTTGAGACATAATTGCAAAAATTAGAAAAAAATAAAAATAAATTAATTCTGCAAATTTATATCCATGCTCATATATATGATATATATGATATGATATATATATATATATATATATATATATATATATATATATATATATATATATATATATATATATATTAGGCTTGAGAGAATGGGAAACAGAGCGAAAAAAATTATAAAAAAGAAAACGGATTCATAAAATGCTGCATGAAAGCTCTCTAAGTGTTTACTGAGAACACTGAATGAGCTGGGAGTGGAGCTTATAACAGCAATTTTGGTGTGAAAATTCATTTTTGGTTGGAAATTTTTGTCACCAAAAAATTGGCACACAATAATGACACGTCACCCTATGACATAAATAGCATCATCACATGCATGACATGCAAAGCTGAAGAGGATTTCTAATACACCTATCACTCTAAAAAGCAGGTAAGAATTTTGATTGTATATACAAAAAAGCAAAATGAACCAAAATAAAGCCTAATGGATACATCTATTATAGCTATTATAGCTGCATAAAATGTGATTATCAACATTCCATGAACCTAACATAATACTTAGCATCCTAATTTATAAATAAATTACTAGCTCCAAAAAAAAAAACGTATTTTTCACAGACTCTACCAACCTTGACAAAATATATATATATATATATATATATATATATATATATAAATTTATTATGCTTCATAAATATATAAAATTACATTTTGAGAGGCACACACATAAGGCAAATTTACTTTATGTGGATTTTATTTCCTTTGGTACTATATTTTCAAACTATAACAATGTTTACTAAATAAAATTAATTTTGACATCATAGGTTATGAAGATAACAAATGTGTTATTACACAGTATTTGCAATTATTTATATATATTATTTTCTACTATCCTTTATTTGCCCACACCTTTCTTTACTTTAACATTATACTTGTTTTTCCAGCCCATTGTATTTTTTCTTGATTGTAAATTGTTCCACTTTTGTCTGCCAAGTTAAACGTTCCAAATTGAAGATAAATAAGTCAACCACTTCATTTGGTGAATCAGCAGCATATGGAAATCATTTTTTTTAAATCTCAAAGGTTGAATTGATGTGAAAACTGTAAAATAAATTGCAAGGAAAATGTTGTTTACTATTGACTTAAATCCTTAATTAAATCTAAACTAGTGTAATCTTTGTAAGTAACATTGTAAATTGTATTTAACAATATAATAATGTGTAGAAAATATTGGTGACTAAATCATCAACAGCAGGTAATAGTTGACAGGATGTTATTAGAAATGAAGAAAATATGTGGAAAAGAACATTTCGATGTGGGAAGCCAGAATATTTAAATTTAACATGAGGCCCCATATCTGCCCTGGAGTGTAGAGAAACAAAGTGTACACTTCACAGGAGCAGATTGCTATTCAGAAAAGTCAGAATTCAGTTTATAGATATGACGGTGATATTGAAGAAGAGACAGAAAATAGAAAAAAAATGCCCAGTTATGATCCCAAACCTTGTTTGCTGTGGGAAACCCTTGGCATACAGGTGACACCCCGATTTTTATTCTTTAGACACATTAATGTTTTACGGCAATTACAATACTTTCAACTATGATGTATACATAGATAATACAATGCAATGCGTGTCATTAGAAAGCTTTCGCTAGAGCGCTTATTGCGCTAGAAATAAACTTTTTGTGCATGTCGGATTGCACTGGTATTATGAGTTTAAAGTAAAAGGTTACTGCGCTCGCACGCAAAAAATCCAACTTACAATATTGCGTCAATGGAGAAAATAAAGTGGAAAAAAAGATAACATTCAACTCTTGCGTATACACGATAACATATTATCTTGTGCAATACCCAGACATGAAAATATGAATATTTCCCATTCCTATGTTCTACACCTAGAAGAATAAGTTCTATTTATTCATAAATACATATTTCTACATATATCTGATGGTATTTTGGTACATTTTATATATATATATATATATATATATATATATATATATATACCTAATTACCTATATATATATATATATATATATATATATATATATATATTTTATATATATATAGGTATATTTATAAATATATATATACATGATTATATATAGGCATGGATATATATATATAGACTAGAGGTATATTTATAAATTCTTAGAACATATGCAGAACATTGGGATGAGAAATATTTACAGTACAAACACTGTATAACACTTTCTTAAATATGAATATTGTAAAAATGTTTTTTTCATGTTTTCATCTACTTAACTGCAAAGGGCTCCAATGCACCTATATATATATAATATATATATGTCTATATGTGTGCACATATGTATTTATGTGTTTATATATGTATAAATGTCTGTAAATAAATATATACACATATAAATACACATATATAGACATATATAAATACATACATATCCATCTTTAGAGATGTACAGTATATGTATGTATCTCAATGTTAAAGCACTTTGCCTGCCTTTTTTTTTTTTCTAACACCTGAGATCTCATATTTTTGAGCCTTTATAACTTTTTGCGGGTAATATTTTATTTTAATAATTTTTATTATATGGTGTTATTATGAGTGTAACTATACATTGTGATGTATTTTTGATGTCTTTTGTGAAACTTTTATGTTTCGCAAAACAATTAACCAGAGCTCTGAAGTCGCAGTAATCATTCTAGCGTAAATCGCAATTGCGCTTAAGCGATCACATTTACTTTCAACTTCTAATACCAGCACAATTTAACCTGTGTACATATGATCGTGAAAACCTGATATGGATATATAGAAATATAGATAAATATTTTAAAGATATATAATTAAATAAATATACAATTTTCTTCAGAGTGAGGAACAAAGCTATATAAACTATTTATTGAGGCACCTTCGGCTTTAGCACAATTTTGCTTAGCAGACCTTCCAGTTAGTGCTCAAGCGAAGCTAGAACTGAGATTTATAGTGCGCCCCATAAGTCTATGATATCCTACCCTCACGAGTCCTTTGCATAGAAACCAGTTGTCGCCATTTTTTTTTCAGTTCATGCAAAATGTAAGGTCCTTAAAAAACAATGGATTTAAATATTGTAAAAAAACAATACTTGCCCATTCTGACAACAAAAGATGCATTTAGATGGGTTAGCAGTGATACAGATTGAAACAGATTCCAATCGGTTCCAATGAAAGTCAAGATTAAGCAATATCCTTTTAAGACCCCAATATAAAAGACACCAGTACTGTTAGTAACAATCACAACAGTGCAAGTGAGACTTTTAATCAAATATTAAAACTAAAAATGAACCCCTTTGATGCACATCACATCATGTGCACTGCTACCTATAGGGGCATGATAATTCCTTCTCATTATGCAGGGGGATTGCGATCAAACACTGTTTTTGGCGCTCCCCCTTATTACAGGCTGGGGATCATTGGTGGCCTAGTGGGTGGCAATCCCAAGCTTCATGGGAGTGCTGGTGATGCCACCACATATGCACATGGTGATATCACAAAGGGGGCTGAACCAGGATACACAGGTAGTTGCAAGGGAGCTAGATGGGAGACGATACCTATGACATTCATATTGTTAATGTGTGTTGAGGATGCATTCTGATGATAATAGGTTAATGTCGCAAATGCAAATGAGCATTTTCCTTACAGAGTGAACAAAAGGGGTTATATGAATCAATATTTTCTGTAACCGTAAGAGGTGTGAATAGGCTATTGTATTAATTAGTTTCAGAAGACCTTCCTGTTTCTATTTTGAAAACAAGTACTTAACACATGAACAAGCCAAGAGTATTTCAGTTGAAAACTTGTTCCAAGTGGCGTGGTTTTAACAAATTAAACTATATTGTATTGTGATCGCTCAAGAAAATCAGCGACCATTTTGGTTGATAAACAAAAAGCCTTTTATAGAGCAAATTGCCAATATACAGGGAGTGCAGAATTATTAGGCACGTTGTATTTTTGAGGATTAATTTTATTATTGAACAACAACCATGTTCTCAATGAACCCAAAAAACTCATTAATATCAAAGCTGAATAGTTTGGAAGTAGTTTTTAGTTTGTTTTTAGTTATAGCTATTTTAGGGGGATATCTGTGTGTGCAGGTGACTATTACTGTGCATAATTATTAGGCAACTTAACAAAAAACAAATATATACCCATTTCAATTATTTATTTTTACCAGTGAAACCAATATAACATCTCAACATTCACAAATATACATTTCTGACATTCAAAAACAAAACAAAAACAAATCAGGGACCAATATAGCCACCTTTCTTTGCAAGGACACTCAAAAGCCTGCCATCCATGGATTCTGTCAGTGTTTTGATCTGTTCACCATCAATATTGCGTGCAGCAGCAACCACAGCCTCCCAGACACTGTTCAGAGAGGTGTACTGTTTTCCCTCCTTGTAAATCTCACATTTGATGATGGACCACAGGTTCTCAATGGGGTTCAGATCAGGTGAACAAGGAGGCCATGTCATTAGATTTTCTTCTTTAATACCCTTTCTTGCCAGCCACGCTGTGGAGTACTTGGACACGTGTGATGGAGCATTGTCCTGCATGAAAATCATGTTTTTCTTGAAGGATGCAGACTTCTTCCTGTACCACTGCTTGAAGAAGGTGTCTTCCAGAAACTGGCAGTAGGACTGGGAGTTGAGCTTGACTCCATCCTCAACCCGAAAAGGCCCCACAAGCTCATCTTTGATGATACCAGCCCAAACCAGTACTCCACCTCCACCTTGCTGGCGTCTGAGTCGGACTGGAGCTCTCTGCCCTTTACCAATCCAGCCACGGGCCCATCCATCTGGCCCATCAAGACTCACTCTCATTTCATCAGTCCATAAAACCTTAGAAAAATCAGTCTTGAGATATTTCTTGGCCCAGTCTTGACGTTTCAGCTTGTGTGTCTTGTTCAGTGGTGGTCGTCTTTCAGCCTTTCTTACCTTGGCCATGTCTCTGAGTATTGCACACCTTGTGCTTTTGGGCACTCCAGTGATGTTGTAGCTCTGAAATATGGCCAAACTGGTTGCAAGTGGCATCTTGGCAGCTGCACGCTTGACTTTTCTCAGTTCATGGGCAGTTATTTTGCACCTTGGTTTTTTCACACGCTTCTTGCGACCCTGTTGACTATTTTGAATGAAACGCTTGATTGTTTCGATGATCACGCTTCAGAAGCTTTGCTATTTTAAGAGTGCTGCATCCCTCTGCAAGATATCTCACTATTTTTTACTTTTCTGAGCCTGTCAAGTCCTTCTTTTGACCCATTTTGCCAAAGGAAAGGAAGTTGCCTAATAATTGTGCACACCTGATATAGGGTGTTGATGTCATTAGACCACACCCCTTCTCATTACAGAGATACACATCACCTAATATGCTTAATTGGTAGTAGGCTTTCAAGCCTATACAGCTTGGAGTAAGACAACATGCATAAAGAGGATGATGTGGTCAAAATACTCATTTGCCTAATAATTCTGCACACAGTGTATTATAATCAAGGCCAATATTAGCCAAATTCAAAACCTTATATATTGGGATCGAGCCCTTAGTTTGCAAGCACAAAAAAGTTAACAAAACTCAAACTGTTCTTACAGCCAAGAAATGCTAAAGACAGGAGAAAATGTACTTTCAATTGGCCTTAAAGGGACAGTCTAGTCCAAAAAAAACTTTCATGATTCAGATAGGGCATGTAATTTTAAACAATTTTCCAATTTACTTTTATCATCAATTTTTCTTTGTTCTCTTGTTATTCTTAGTTGAAAGCTTAACTTAGGAGGTTCATATGCTAATTTCTTGGACCTTGAAGGCCGCCTCTTAAGAATGCATTTTAACAGGTTTTTCACCACTATAGGGTGTTAGTTCATGTTTTTCATATAGATAACACTGTGCTCGTGCACGTGAAGTTACCTGGGAGCCATCACTGATTGGCTAAACTGCAAGTCTGTCAAAATAACAAATAAAGGGGCAGTCTGCAGAGGCTTAGATACAAGATAATCACAAAGGTAAAAAATATATAAATATAACTGTGTTGGTTATGCAAAACTAGGGAATAGGTAAACAAGGGATTATCTATCTTTTAAAACAATAACAATTCTGGTGTACACTGTCCCTTTAAATGTTAAATTTAAAAAAATTCAAAAAATATATGAAAAACAGTGCAATGGATTAGAATACTGAGGGTTCTCACAGTATCTAGCAGGTTTTCAAAGTTCAAACAAAGAAAAAACAGAATTTATGCTTACCTGATAAATTTCTTTCTCTTTCTTTCTCTTGTGTATCGAGTCCACGGATTCATATGGGATATTCTCCTTCCCTACAGGAAGTGGCAGAGAGAGCACCCGCAGCAGAGCTGTCCATATAGCTCCTCCCTTAGCTCCACCCCCCAGTCATTCGACCCAAGGCTAGGAAGAAAAAGGAGAAACTATAGGGTGCAGTGGTGACTGAAGTTTTTAAAATAAAAATATACTACCTGTCTTAAATAGACAGGGCGGGCCATGGACTCGATACATCACAAGAGAAAGAAATTTATCAGGTAAGCATAAATTCTGTTTTCTCTTGTAAGATGTATCAAGTCCACGGATTCATCCATACTTATGGGATACCAATAACAAAGCTTTAGGACACGGATGAAGGGAGGGACAAGACAGGGACCTTAAACGGAAGGCACCACTGCTTGTAGAACCTTTCTCCCAAAAATAGCCTCCGAAGAAGCAAAAGTATCAAATTTGTAAAATTTGGAAAAAGTATGAAGCGAAGACCAAGTCGCCGCCTTACAAATCCGTTCAACAGAAGCCTCATTTTTAAAAGCCCATGTGGAAGCCACTGCTCATAGTAGAATGAGCAGTAATCCTTTCAGGAGGCTGCTGGCTAGCAGTCTCATAAGCCAAACGGATGAAGCTTTTCAGCCAAAAGGAAAGAGAGGTAGCCGTAGCCTTTTGACCTCTCCGTTTACCAGAATAAACAACAAACAATGAAGATGTTTGACGGAAATCTTTAGTTGCTTGTAAGTAAAACTTTAAAGCACGAACCACATCAAGATTGTGCAACAGACGTTCCATCTTTGATGAAGGATTAGGACACAGAGAAGGAACAACAATCTCCTGATTGATATTCCTATTAGAAACAACCTTAGGAAGAAATCCAGGTTTGGTAAGCAAAACCACCTTATCTGCATGGAAAACTAGGTAAGGTGAGTCACACTGTAAAGCAGATAACTCAGAAACTCTTCGAGCCGAAGACAAAGCTACTAAAAACAAAACTTTCCAAGATAGAAGCTTAATATCTATGGAATGCATAGGTTCAAACGGAACCCCTTGAAGAACTTTAAGAACCAAGTTTAGGCTCCATGGCGGAGCAACAGGTTTAAATACAGGCTTGATCCTGAGCAAGGCCTGACTAAATGCCAGACGTTTGTTTAAAAGAATAGACAGAGCAGATATTTGTCCCTTTAAGGAATTAGCTGATAATCCTTTCTCCAATCCTTCTTGGAGAAAGGAAAAAATTCTAGGAATCCTAATCTTACTCCATGAGTAATCCTTGGATTCACACCAACAAAGATATTTGCGCCAAAACTTTATGATAGATTTTCCTGGTAACAGGCTTTCTAGCCTGAATCAGGGTATCAATGACCGATAGAATCAGGCGTTCAATCTCCAAGCAGTCAGACGCAGAGAAATTAGATTTGGATGCTTGAACGGACCTTGGATTAGAAGGTCCTGCCTCATTGGCAGAGTCCACGGTGGAACAGATGACATGTCCACCAGGTCTGCATAGCAAGTCCTGAATGGCCACGCAGGCGCTATCAGAATCACTGAAGCTCTCTTGCTTGATTCTGGCAACCAGATGTGGGAGGAGAGGAAATGGTGGAAATACATAAGCCAGATTGAAGGACCAGGGCACTGCTAGAGCATCTATCACTCTATCAGTACCGCCTGGGGATCCCGGGACCTGGACCCGTAACGAGGAAGTTTGGCGTTCTGTCGGGACGCCATCAGATCCAATTCTGGTGTGCCCCATAGCTGAGTCAGCTGGGCACATACCTCTGGATGGAGCTCCCATTCCCCTGGATGAAAAGTTTGACGACTTAGGAAATCCGCCTCCCAGTTCTCTACCCCTGGGATATGGATTGCTGAGAGATGGCAAGAGTGATCCTCCGCCCATCGGATTATTTTGGTTACCTCTATCATCACTAGAGAACTCCGTGTTCCTCCTTGATGATTGATATAGGCTACAGACGTGATGTTGTCCGACTGAAATCTGATGAATTTGGCCACAGCTAGCTGAGGCCACGCCTGAAGCGCATTGAATATCGCTCTCAGTTCTAGAATGTTTATCGGGAGGAGAGATTCCTCCCGAGACCATAATCCCTGTGCTTTCAGGGATTTACAGACTGCACTCCAGCCTAGCAGGCTGGCATCTGTCGTTACTATCAGCCACTCTGGCCTACGGAAACACATTCCCTGAGACAGGTGGTCCTGAGACAACCACCAGAGAAGAGAATCTCTGGTATCTTGGTCCAGATGCAGTTCAGGAGATAAATCTGCATAATCCCCATTCCACTGTTTGAGCATGCATAGTTGCAGTGGTCTGAGGTGTAGGCGGGCATAGGGAACTATGTCCATTGCCGCTACCATGAGTCCGATTACCTCCATACACTGAGCCACTGATGGCCGAGGAATGGAATGAAGAGCTCGGCAAGTGATTAAAAGTTTTTATTTTCTGCCCTCCGTCACAAATATTTTCATTTTTACTGAGTCTATCAGAGTCCCTAGGAAGGAAACTCTTGTGAGAGGGACGAGAGAACACTTTTTTATGTTCACCTTCCACCCGTGAGATCTCAGAAAAGCCAACACGATGTCCGTGTGAGACTTGGCTAGCTGGAAAGTCGACGCCTGAATTAAGATGTCGTTTAGATAAGGCGCCACTGCTATGCCCCGCGGTCTTAGAACCGCCAAAAGGGACCCTAGCACCTTTGTGAAAATTCTGGGAGCCGTGGCCAACCCGAAGGGAAGGGCCACAAACTGGTAATGCCTGTCCAGAACGCGAATCTGAGGAATTGATGATGATCTCTGTGAATAGGGATGTGTAGATACGCATCCTTTAAATCCACAGTAGTCATATATTGACCCTCCTGGATCAGAGGAAGAATAGTCCGAATAGTCTCCATCCTGAAAGATGGTACTCTGAGGAATTTGTTTAGAATTTTGAGATCCAAGATTGGTCTGAAAGTTCCCTCTTTTTTGGGAACCACAAACAGGTTGGAGTAAAAACCTAGCCCTTGTTCCGCTCTTGGAACTGGGCGGATCACTCCCATGGTATGTAGGTCTTCAACACAACGTAAGAACGCCTCACTCTTTGTCTGGTTTGCAGACAATTGAGAAATGTGAAATCTCCCCCTTGGGGGGGAGTCTTTGAAGTCCAGAAGATATCCTTGGGACACAATTTCTAAAGCCCAGGAATCGTGAACTTCTCTTGCCCAAGCCTGAGCAAAGAGAGAGAGTCTGCCTCCTACTAGATCCGGTCCCGGATCGGGGGCTACCTCTTCATGCTGTCTTAGAGGCAGCAGCAGGCTTCTTGGCCTGTTTAACTTTGTTCCAAGCCTGGTTAGGTCTCCAGACTGATTTGGATTGGGCAGAATTCCCCTCTTGCTTTGCTGCAGGGGAAGCTGAAGCGGGACCATCCTTGAAGTTCCGAAAGGAACGAAAATTTATTTTGTTTGGTCCTCATCTTATTTGTTTTATCCTGAGGGAGGGCATGGCCTTTCCCTCCAGTGATGTCTGAAATAATTTCTTTCAGTGCAGGCCCGAATAGGGTCTTTCCTTTGAAAGGGATGTTCAACAATTTAGATTTTGATGACACATCAGCAGACCAAGACTTAAGCCATAATGCCCTACATACTAAAATGGCAAAACCTGAATTCTTTGCCGCTAATTTAGCCATTTGGAAAGCGGCATCTGTAATGAAAAAAATAGCCAACTTAAGGGCCATAATTCTATCCATAATATTCTCTAATGGAGTCTCCACCTGAAGAGCCTCTTCTAGAGCCTCAAACCAGAAAGCAGCTGCGGTAGTTACAGGAACAATGCATGCAATAGGTTGGAGAAGAAAACCTTGATGAACAAAAATTTTCTTTAGGAGACCCTCTAATTTTTTATCCATAGGATCTATGAAAGCACAACTGTCTTCGATAGGTATAGTTGTACACTTAGCAAGAGTAGAAATAGCTCCCTCCACCTTAGGAACAGTCTGCCACGAGTCCTGTATGGTGTCAGATATGGGAAACATTTTCTTAAAAACAGGAGGGGGAGCGAACGGAATACCTGGTCTATCCCCCTCCTTAGTAACAATAGTCACAATCCTCTTAGGGACTGGAAAAAACATCAGTGTAAACAGGAACCTCTAAGTATCTGTCCATTTTACACAATTTCTCTGGGACCACTATAGGGTCACAATCGTCTAGAGTAGCTAATACCTCCTTGAACAATAAGCGGAGGTGTTCAAGCTTAAATTTAAAGGCCGTCCTATCAGAATCTGTCTGAGGGAGTGTCTTTCCTGAATCAGAAATCTCTTCCTCAGATAACAAATCCCTTACCCCTACTTCAGAACATTGTGAGGGTATATCGGATACGGCTACTAAAGCGTCAGGCGGCTCAGCATTTGTTCTTAACCCAGAGCTGTCACGCTTTCCTTGTAAACCAGGCAGTTTAGAGAAAACCTCTGTGAGGGTTTTATTCATAACTGTGGCCATGTTTTGTAAAGTAAATGAATTAGACGCACTAGAGGTACTTGGCGTCACTTGTGCGGGCGTTACTGATTGTGACACTTGGGGAGAGCTAGATGCTAAACCCTCATTTCCTTCTGAGAATCATCTATTGCAATATTTTTAAGTGCTAAAATATGCTCTTTATAATTTATAGACATATCAGTGCAAGAGGGGGTTCCACAATGGCTTCTAAACACATAGAACAAGGATTTTCCTTGGTGTCAGACATTTTAAACAGGCTAGTAATGTAACAAGCAAGCTTGGAAAACACTTTAATCAAAGTAAATAACACTTTAAACAAAAACGGTACTGTGCTTTTAAGAGAAAAAACGCTGCACAAACTCTGCAAAACAGTGTAAAAAAGCAGTAAACACAACTAAATTTTTACAGTAGCATCATAAAGCCTTAGTAACTTTGCACCACTATGCAAATAAACAATTAACCCCTTAATGTAAAAACTGGATTGAAAAAACTTCAAAACGGGTAAAATAACGTTCAGCACCTTGCCACAGCTCTGCTGTGGCGCCTACCTGCCCTTTAGGAACGATTTGTGGGGAAAAAAATCTCTTTACAGCCCTCAAATACAGCAGGAATCTCTGGAGAAGTAGCTGGATGCTTCTGAGGTAAATAAACTGTGCAACTGAAAATAGGCCCTTCCCACCTCACTCGAAGTTATGGGGCCTAAAAACACCACAGAGTGTTTCTTAAACTAGCCATGTGGGTTAATAACCCTTAAACAAGCCACAAAGACCCCTTAAAGTCCCTCAAAAAACGTTTTATTTGTAATTAAACCAAAACGTTTTTTCCTATTAGTGTCACCAGTAACTATGAGCCCTTTATGCAAGCTTGGATTCCTCTTTTACTGAATACAGCTTACCTTTCCCTCATGAGGATATTGCCAGCCTTTTCTAGAAATAACACAGTCTGTCTAGTAAAAAAAAAAATAGACTGAACATACCTTAATGCAGTTTAGCCTGCAAACTGTTCCCCCAACTGAAGTTTTCCTGTACTCTTCAGCCCTTCTGAGAACAGTAGTGGATCTTAGTTACAAAATGCTAAAATCATCATCCTCCTTGCAGAAATCTTTATCCCTTTTCTGCCAGAGAGTAAATAGTACACACCGGTACCATTTAAAATAACAAACTTTTGTTGAGAAAATAAAACTTAACATTTTTGTCACCACACTCACTTTGCCCTTCCTAGCAGTTAAGCAGGCAGAGAGAATGACTGGGGGTGGAGCTAAGGGAGGAGCTATATGGACAGCTCTGCTGTGGGTGCTCTCTCTGCCACTTCCTGTAGGGAAGGAGAATATCCCATAAGTATGGATGAATCCGTGGACTCGATACATCTTACAAGAGAAAATAAAATCATAATTAAAACCTTCTATTTTGATGGATTAGAATTCCATGCATTTGAAAATCATGTGAAAACTGCAGTAAGCACTTTGCACCATTATTCTAATAAATTGGAATAGACCTTATAGATACCAGAAAATGTTGGATCTTAATTGTGTATCACCCTAGAATGTCTAGGGAACTTAGTTAACTCTGGTACAGACAGAGAGTTTAAAATTGAAATGTGATTAATTAGAAATATATTTTATTTTCCTTTACATAAAAAGTTATATGAAACGGATTTGCCAATTCATTTACAGTATTCTTCATCCATATCTAGATATTAAATTAAAAATATTCAGTGTGCTTCTAACAAATGCTGTTCATGTGAGACCTAGTATCCTTTATTAAATATGTATCTGTGTCTAATTTATTTGCAATGGGTTATCAGACCGTGACAAAAATGCAAATTAATTTGTTTAAATGAATATCTAATCTTAAATCCTTGATCATTTGCCATGTTCTCTGATTCATATTAGATGGACACTTTCAAATTCAACCAGAATTTAGATTGTGTAGCAAGTGTAAATCAGCATATTGTATTTAAATGGAAAAAAAAAACTATTGTTAATCTATTGCTCTTGTTGTATCTTCCATAAGCCACAATTTTTTTCCATGTGTTCTGTCTTGTACATTGGATGCATATACCAAATAATGCAAGCAAAGACTTTATACATGCTATTACTTTTTTATACTCAATAACACACAGGAGCAATAATAAAACACTTCTCTATAGTACATCATTTTACTGTTGTACTAACACTGAACTGACTGTAAGCTATGCACATACACCGCTCCTGATTCGCTCTGTGGTCTTTTTTATCTCTGGTTCATAGTTCATTATCAGAATTAACTAGATTTTAACTATGTTTTTAACTCCTTTGCTGCACCATTTTCTAGTTTTATTGTTTTAATTTACCTGTAATTTTTTTATATGGCGGTTGTTGAATATATATTTTATATGACTCATGATCTCTGTTGAACAAGTTTTAAAAAGAAGCATAATTCAACTAAGCGTAAACACACATATGAAACATGATTAATACATAAATGTGTCTTTTATGTCCACATTATACATGGGCAGTACATGGGTACCTAGACTTGTTGACCAGCAGTGTCTAAAACTACTCTAATAAGGTGCTCTAATTCATAAAAGTTTTCATATACCCTATTATCTTGAAAGCTAGGAAAAAAAGAATGAACGATTAATGAACTAACCTTAATATAAGGTAATAATTACCTGGTTTGATGCCTGGAACCAGTAAGGCAAGAGATGGTTGGGAGCACACAAAAGTAAAGCAGGAGAGGACATGATTAATACATAAATGTGTCTTTTATGTCCACATTATACATGGGCAGTACATGGGTACCTAGACTTGTTGACCAGCAGTGTCTAAAACTACTCTAATAAGGTGCTCTAATTCATAAAAGTTTTCATATACCCTATTATCTTGAAAGCTAGGAAAAAAAGAATGAACGATTAATGAACTAACCTTAATATAAGGTAATAATTACCTGGTTTGATGCCTGGAACCAGTAAGGCAAGAGATGGTTGGGAGCACACAAAAGTAAAGCAGGAGAGTAGTTTGTAGGAAAGCCAGGGGTCAGCACCAGGAAGTCAATCAGAAGCTGTACATCAAGAGAAGAGGGGGAGAAATCAAGCTCATTAACCAGAGTATTGTTCCAAGGGTCTTCTTCAGCCAAGTAGCAATACAGTTAAGATTTAGACAGTTAAAGTAAGCCAGAAACTTTGCCAGCAATTGGCGCTTTTGCTTACACCTCACCTTAATGAAAGCATGTAGAGGTCGGTCCTAAGAAGTCGCATAGAAACCATCTTAAGTGCGCATTGTCTTTTCTTCACACTGGGGGTTCTGAAAAAGTAAAACTTATTTTGCTCACAATTCGCCTTTTCCCGCCGCTCTTCTGCCTCTTTTGACTCTCCGCCCTTCAAGGTGATGTCACCCGTGTCCAAGCCTCTACAGGTTCTGCTGTAGCAAGGGGGGAGTGAGATCCCAGTATGGAGATCCAGTTACAATGGAACATGCTCTAACGCAATGCCCCAGGAAACATGAAAATGTGAAAAAAGTTGATGGAGCACCTGTTATATATATGTATAAAACATAACTTTTATTCAGCACACATCTTTTATAACCATACAACAAGTGAACAAATCTTCATGGAAGTTGCGAGATGCAATCAATCCAGCTAATGCATTGACAGAGATCTGCCCTTAAAGGGACAGTACACTGTAAAATTGTTTTTATAGGAATGTATTTTCAATGACTTGTTATACCAGCTGCAGAGTATAACATTTATGAGAATTGCATTTTCAGTTTTATTTGTGTATATGAAGTAGCTGGTTTTGTGCTTTTAAACCACAGCCTATTACAATGGGTTGAGCTTCAGGTAATAACAGATCTCATTATGTTATCACTTTATGTACACAGACTTGCTTCCATATCTTATATTTGTCTAGAAAACCAAAGCTCAATACTTAGAGAGAACAATGGCAAATTATAATTGTATTACTTAACTATCATGCCCCCCACTGAGAGTGTAATCTCTTCTGCTGGCTGTGTTTACTTAGGCTATTCAGTAGAATATACTCCAGTATAGAAACTTTCAGTATAGGTGGTGATACCACAGGCTAAATCAGCTATTTCAAATGCCAAATTAGGGGTAAAGGAGTTACTTGTAAACAATTTAAAACACTCCAGCAGGTAAAATGAATCATTGGGAACAATCTAAAGGGGAGAACATTTTTGGGTGAGCTGTCCCTTTAATATTAGACAGGTGTTCCCGGATCCTAGAACGCACTTTCCTTGTGGTGAGCCCCAGGTACTATACTTTGCATTCAATACATATTATGAGATAAACTGTATAGACTGATCTGCAATTAGCAAAGATATTTTTATTTACATATGATAATGGGAAATACTTTTAAAAGCATGGCAACAGGAGAATTCCAACATAAAATGTTTTCTAATTGCAGATCAGTCTATGCTGTTTATCTATGCCCTGATAAAAAATACGTTTTACCAGGAATAGGAATAAATTGCAGCCATAAGTTTTTCATATGGAATGCAATACAATGAGAATGAGTAGGAAATAATATGTATCTCTAAGACACATAACAAGAACATGTATATGTGCTGTTTCTACTCTCTAAATGTGATCATCATCAGGCATAAGAATAAGTGAATTGTAGTTATTTGTTTACACACATGTAAAGGTCTACATATATTATGTGATGTAGTTTAGTCATGAACAAATGGAAAAAGGAAATTTATGCTTACCTGATAAATGTATTTCTTTTACGATATGACGAGTCCACGAATTTCATCCTTACTTGTGGGATTAAACCTCCTGCTAGCAGGAAGTGGCAAAGAGCACCACAGCAGAGCTGTACATATAGCTCCTCCCTTCCCTCCCCCTCCAGTCATTCGACCGAAGTTAGGAAGAGAAAGGAAAAGCCAAAGGTGCGGAGGTGACTGAAGTTTAATAAAAATAAGAACATACCTGTTTTAGAAATGACAGGGTGGGCCGTGGACTCGTCATATCTTAAAAGAAATAAATTTATCAGGTAAGCATAAATTTCCTTTTCTTTTACAAGATATGACGAGTCCACGGATTTCATCCTTACTTGTGGGATACAATACCAAAGCTACAGGACAAGGATGAAAGGGAGGGACAAGACAGGAACCTAAACAAAAAGCACCACTGCTTGAAGAACCTTTCTCCCAAAAACAGCTTCAGAAGAAGCAAAAGTATCAAATTTGTAAAATTTGGAAAAAGTGTGAAGAGTCGACCAAGTTGCAGCCTTGCAAATCTGTTCAACAGAAGCATAATTTTTATGCCCATGAGGAAGCCACAGCCCTAGTAGAATGAGCCGTAATTCTTTCAGGAGGCTGCTGTCCAGCAGTCTCATATGCCAGACGGATGATACTCTTCAGCCAAAAAGAAAGATAGGTAGCTGTAGCTTTCTGGCCCCTACGCTTTCCAGAAAAAACAACAAATAATGAAGATGATTGACGAAATTCTTTAGTCGCCTGCAAGTAAAACTTCAGGGCACGAACCACGTCCAAGTTATGCAACAGACGCTCCTTCTTAGAAGAAGGATTAGGACATAATGAAGGAACAACAATTTCCTGATTAATATTCTTATTAGAAACAACCTTAGGAAGGAAACCAGGTTTGGTACGTAAAACCACCTTATCAGAATGGAAGATAAGATAAGGCGAGTCACATTGTAATGCTGAAAGCTCAGAAACTCTACGAGCAGAAGAAATAGCAACCAAAAACAAAACTTTCCAAGATAACAACTTAATATCTATGGAATGCATGGGTTCAAACGGAACCCCTTGAAGAACTTTAAGAACTAAATTCAAACTCCAGGGTGGACAATTGGTCTAAACACAGGCTTGATTCTGGTTAGAGCCTGACAAAAAGACTGAACGTCTGGAACATCTGCCAAAAATTGACAAAGCAGAGATTTGTCCCTTTAAGGAACTCGCTGATAACCCTTTCTCCAATCCTTCTTGGAGAAAAGACAGAATCCAGGGAATCCTAACCCTACTCCATGAGTAGCCCTTGGATTCGCACCAATAAAGATATTTACGCCATATCTTATGGTAGATCTTTCTAGTAACAGGCTTACGTGCCTGAATCAAAGTATCAATGACCGAATCAGAGAACCCCCGCTTAGATAAAATCAAGCGTTCAATCTCCAAGCAGTCAGTTGCAGAGAAACTAGATTTGGATGTTGGAAGGGTCCCTGAATGAGAAGGTCCTGCCTTGATGGAAGCTTCCACGGCGGCAGGGATGACATGTCCACTAGATCGGCATACCAAGTCCTGCAAGGCCATGCAGGAGTGATTAGAATTACTGAAGCCCTCTCCTGTTTGATCCGTGCAATCACCTGGGGAAGGAGAGCAAACGGTGGAAACACATAAGCTAGGTTGAACGACCAAGGCACTGCCAAGGCATCTATCAGTTCGGCCTGAGGATCCCTTGACCTGGATCCGTATCTTGGAAGCTTGGCATTCTGACGAGATGCCATCAGATCCAAATCCGGTTTGCCCCATCTGAGAATCAGGGTGGCAAAGACCTCCGGATGGAGTTCCCACTCCCCCGGATGAAACGTCTGTCTGCTTAAAAAGTCCGCTTCCCAGTTGTCCACTCCTGGGATGTAGATTGCTGACAGATAGCAAGAGTGAGCCTCCTCCCACCGAATTATCTTGGATACTTCTGTCATCGCTAAGGAACTCCTTGTTCCTCCCTGATGATTGATGTAAGCCACAGTCGTGATGTTGTCCGACTGAAAGCGGATGAATTTGGCCGAAGCAAACTGAGGCGGATTGAATATTGCTCTTAATTCCAGAATATTGATTGGAAGAAGAGACTCCGACTGAGTCCACACACCCTGAGCCTTCAGGGAATTCCATACTGTGCCCCAACCTAGTAGGCTGGCGTCCGTTGTCACTATCACCCATGAGGGTCTGCGGAAGCACGTCCCCTGGGACAGATGATCCGGTGACAACCACCAAAGAAGAGAGTCTCTTGTCTCCTGATCCAGAACTATCTGAGGAGACAAATTTGCATAATCTCCATTCCACTGCCTGAGCATGCTCAGTTGAAAACGAGCAAACGGAATGATGTCCATTGCCGCCACCATTAATCCAATTACCTCCATGCACTGAGCCACTGATGGCCGAGGATTGGACTGAAGAGCTTGGCATGTATTTAGAATCTTTGACTTCCTGACCTCCGTCAAAAATTTTTTCATAGATATGGAATCAATTAGAGTTCCCAAGAAGGGATCCCTCGTCTGTGGAATTAATTAACTCTTTTCTAGATTCACCTTCCACCCATGAGTCCTCAGAAAGGACAGAACCATGTCTGTATGAGACTTTGCCAGATGGTAAGACGACGCCTGGATCAGAATATCGTCCAGATAAGGCACCACTACAATGCCCCGCGGCCTGAGAACCACCAGAAGTGACCCTAGAACCTTTGTGAAGATCCTGGGTGCTGTGGCCAACCCGAAGGGAAGAGCCAGAAACTGAAAATGTTTGTCCAGAAAGGCAAACCTTAGGAACTGGTGATGATCCCTGTGGATAGGAACATGAAGATATGCATTCTTCAAGTCCACAGTAGTCATATATTGACCCTCCTGGATCAACGGTAGAATTGTTCGAATAGTCTCCATCTTGAAGGATGAGACTCTGAGAAACTTGTTTAGACCTTTTAGATCTAAAATAGGTCGAAACGTGCCCTCTTTTTTGGGAAATACGAAAAGATGTGAGTAAAACCCCTGCCCCTGTTCCAGTATTGGAACAGGACAAATTACTCCCATAGTAAAGAGGTCTTTTACACAACGTAAGAATGCCTCTCTTTTTATCTGGTCTACAGACAATCATGAAAGAAGAAACCTCCCCCTTGGGAGAGAATTTTTGAATTCCAGCTAATACCCCTGGGACACGATTTCCAATGTCCAAGGATCCTGAACATCTCTTACCCAAGCCTGGGCAAAGAGAGAAAGTCTGCCCCCTACTAGATCCGGTCCCGGATTGTGGGCCGCCCCTTCATGCTGTCTTGGTAGCAGCAGCAGGCTTCTTGGGTTGTTTACCCTTATTTGTCTCTGTTTCTTTTTAACTGTTTATTTTTGATGCTACACTGTTGTTCGTTATCATTGTATCAAGTTATCGTTTGTTACATTTTTATTATTTTCATTTGCTGATCAGCTTTTTTATGTGTCTCATATTGTATCAATAAATTTAACATTGTATTTTTTATTAATTTACTGATTCTTATTACTGGGGCCAAGGATTTTAAACTTTGTGTATCTTGACCTGTATCATAGTATATCCAATCACTAGTTTTAGCTGCATTCGTTGCAGCGCCAAGGTTTTTTGAAAATCTTGCTCTATTCTGGGACAAGTTTTTTAAATAAGTGTTTTTTGTTTACCCTTGTTCCAAGCCTGGTTGGCGGAAGCAGAGGAAGAAGAGGGGACTCCTTTAAAGTTCCGAAAGGAACGAAAATTATTTTGTTTGCCCCTCAGTTTAGCAGTTCTATCCTAAGGTAGGAGATGACCCTTACCTCACGTAATGTCAGAAATTATTTCTTTCAAATCAGGCCCGAATAGGGGTTTTCCTTTGAAAGGAATAGCCAAAAGCTTTGACTTAGATGACAGCAGACCATGAGTTTAACCATAATGCTCTACGCGCTAAAATGGCAAATCCGGCATTCTTAGCAGCCAATTTGGCAATCTGAAAGGCGGCATCTGTAATAAAAGAATTAGCTAGCTTAAGAGCCTTAATTCTATCTAAAATATCCTCTAAAGGAGTGTCAGTTTTAAGAGACTCTTCTAATGCATCAAACCAGAAGGCCGCTGCAGTGGTAACTGGTACAATGCAGGCCGTCGGTTGTAAAACGAAACCCTGATGAATAAACAGTTTCTTTAGAAGACCCTCCAATTTCTTATCCATAGGCACTTGGAAAGCACAACTGTCCTCAATAGGAATAGTTGTACGCTTAGCCAGGGTAGATATAGCTCCCTCCACCTTAGGGAAAGTTTGCCAAGAGTCCCGAACAGTGTCAGATATGGGATACATTTTCTTAAAATTAGTAGAAGGTGAGAACGGGATACCCGGTCTGTCCCATTCCCTCTTAATAATCTCCAAAATTCTCTTAGGAACCGGAAAAACATCAGTGTAAGCAGGTACCTCTAAGTATTTGTCCATTTTACACAATTTCTCTGGTGGTACCACAATAGAGTCACAGTCATCCAGAGTCGCTAAAACCTCCAGAAGTAACAGGCGGAGGTGTTCAAGCTTAAATCTAAAGGACATGACGTCCAAAACCGTCTGAGGTAACACACTTCCCGAATCGGAAAGTTCCCTGACCTCCAATTCAGATCCCTGTGAGGGTACATCGGAAATGGCCAACAAGGTATCAGAGGACTCAGTATTCAAGTTGACTTCTGTCCTATTACGTTCGCCCTGTAACACTGGCAACTTAGATAATACCTCTGTAAGGGTAGATGACATAACTGCAGCCATATCCTGCAGAGTAAATGAAGAAGACGCGGTTGAATAACCTGGCGTCGCTTGGGTGGGCGTTAAAGGTTGTGACGCTTGGGAGGAATTTGGCGGCATACCCTGATTCTCCTCAGACTGAGAATCATCCTTAGACACATTCTCCTTAAATAAAATCTGCCCTTTAAATTGTAAGGCCCTTTCAGTACATGAGGGACAGAAAGTAAGAGGGGGTTCCACAATGGCATCTAAACACATAGAACAATTAGTTTCCTCAAAATCAGACATGTTAAACAGACTAGCAATAGCAATAATAGTCGTTCTTTACCTGAAATATTGAGCTCTGAATTCAAATTACATAGGCAAAAATGTTAACACAAAAAAATGTACTGCGCCTTTAAATAATAAAAGCGCAACAATTTTTCTGTTATCCTTAAAACAGCGTTTGTGTCAATAAAAGTTGTTCTAATGTGCCCAAAATATATTAACTGTATTGCACCAACTTGCTTAGATGTATAAAATGCAATATAAATCGATATAACAGTTATAACAAAAACTCTTTATTTATTCAGGCCTATGCACCTCGCCACAGCAGAGCTGTGGCGACTACCTGCTACCGGAATACACTGCTGCTGCTTGAGAAGCTATTAGAGCCCTTCAATAGGCAAAACAAGTTAGGCCCCACCGGAGCCCAGGACTTTGCTTCTATGAGATCCAGATGATACTGCACATCTGAGCGTGCAAAAATAGGCCCCGCCCTCCATGGGCGTAACACTAGCCGTAACAGAGACCCGCATGGGTTAGAAAAACCAAACATGTCGTTTTTAATAAAATATAAAGCAATGTGCCCCTCTTACACAAACATGTCGCACCAATATCAAGCCCAATTGCATGACAAAAACTGTACTCCCTTAGGTCAGATAGATTTATGACAATGACCGTTCAGCAACCGCATCTCCCAGCATTTAGCCCATACAGAATAATTCATAAGTATAAATTAAACATATTTAGCAGTCAATACAAAAGGAAATTCCAGGTACACCATAACCATATATGTAGTGCATACTGCTTACCCCTCCCCAGATAGGGAATAATGTCAGCCTGTTCTAATGCATCAAGTCTCCCCAGAAACAAATGACTGAACATACCTCAATGCTGCTTGTAGCATGACACGGTTCTCCACACTGAAGATGTTTCTTTATACTACCTTCAACTGCTCTGTGGGAACCAGCATGGATCTTAGATAACATTTGCTAAGATCATCAACATCAGGGCAGAAAAATAAGATGTCTCCACTTCTCTTGGAAAGGTATAGACTGACGATTTCTCCCTGAGGAAAATAGTACTCACTGGCACCATTTTAAAATAAAAAACTTCTTGATTGAAGAATCTAAAACTAACACCTCACTTTACCTCTTCCTATTACTAACACAGGCAAAGAGAATGACTGGAGGGGGAGGGAAGGGAGGAGCTATATATACAGCTCTGCTGTGGTGCTCTTTGCCACTTCCTGCTAGCAGGAGGTTTAATCCCACAAGTAAGGATGAAACCGTGGACTCGTCATATCTTGTAAAAGAAACAGCATGTTTGTTATCATGTAAAAGGATGTTCCATTTCGTATTTAACTGCATGACAAATTATCTATAATGCACAGTGATATAGGAGTTGTTGTTTTATTATGTACAAGATGTTTTCACCTATCAGATGTTGAGGGATAAAGCCGAAACTCGTAAGCTAAATCATTTGCATCTCGCAACTCCCATGAAGATGTATTCACTTTTGTATTAAAGTTAAGTTTTATACATATATGTAACGGTGTTCATTGAAAATTTTTCATATTTTCAGCCTTGTTGAAAAGCATATCTATGTAGTTTATGGAGAGGCAGCGCACTACTAGGAATTAGTAGCTAAGCACATATGTGTTAGCTCACCAGATGTGTTCAACTAGATCCTGCATTGCTGCTCTGGAGCTAATATTAACTATAGGGTTGATCACAATCCTAAAAACTAATCTAATGATTATCAACAGAAAAACACAATTTTTGACCACTATGTGTTAAACTCTTTGCAGGGGCTTAATGCCAAAAATAGTGCAATAATAAAATACTCTTACACATTAGAACATTTTCTTTTGCACTTTTATGTGATTTTAATTACTTCTAAGTATTGCCCCAGTCAGTGCAAGGAATTCAACCTTTACCCATGTTCATATCTTGCCATTTTTGAATAAAAAATTTTTTTTTTTCAAATTCCAGTAAAATATCTAAAGAAGGTTTTATTTAAAAGTTAGTTGTTTTTTTTGTTTTTGTTTTTATTGGGGGGAGGGGCTCTTTTTTGCTGCAATCTTCTCTTCTGCTCTTTTTCTGTGTGCATACAACTCACGGCAATAAAACACTAAGCTATGAGCAAACAGATTTGCCCTCCTAGCATGCTTCATGTTCCAAGTGCTAACTATAAAATTATTGGCACCTGGGGCCGACATGAAAACAGAATGTCAAACACTTTGGGCCAAATTACAAATGGTGTACTAACAGTTACGTGCAAGCAAAATCAGGTTTATTGTGGCTGTTTGCGCACGTCGAATATAGCGCTGGTATTACAAGTTGACAGTAAATGCGATGCTTGGATGCAAATGTAGTTACGTGTGTTGGGCTATTGTGACCTCAGAGCTCTGGTTAACAGAAAAGTGTAACAAAACATATAAAACACAAAAAAAAAATACTTTGAAAAGTACAGTTACACTCATAACACTCTTTTTTTGAATACATATCTAAAGATATATATATATATATATATATATATATATATATATACACAGTTATATATATACAGTATATACAGTATGTGTGTGTGTACATATGTATTTATGCATTTAAATGTGTATGTACAGAATGTATTTACAGAAAAATATACACATATAAACACATAAATACATAGTTATACATATATAGACATATATATAAATGCATTGGAGTCCTTTACGGTCAAGTAGATGGAAACATATAAAATAATATTTATGCAATATTCATATTTAATAAAGTGTTATACTGTGTATTATTTACAGTAAATATTTCACATTGCAATGTTCTGCACATAAAGGAATATGTTCTATGTATTTATAAATAGACATTCCTATATATATCTAAACCTATATTTTAATATAGGTCTATATATATATATATATATATATATATATATATAGTACCAAAATACCATGTAGAAATACGGTATGTATATATGAATAAATTTAACATATTCTGCAATGTGAAGAACAATGGAATGTGAAATAGCACACGAGTAGGAGTGTTAACATTCAAATCGTAATCTGACCCTGTATCAGAATTAGACATCTTGCACAATAAATTATATCTCTCCAGCAGCACCACATTTTAAATGAAAAACTAAAGAAAAATAGTCATGTTAGGGATATGGTATGGTGTGGCTAAGCAGCCCCCTTATATTGGGACTTTTAAAAGGTCATGGATAGCTGCCAGAGAGACAAAAGGCAGAGGTCCAAAATCATGACAATCCTGCAAACTGTGACACCCGGGAACCCCAGGTTTTCTAGTTGTAATTTTGTCATTCAGATGGCTTAAAGGAATAGAAAGGTCGAAATGTATTCGTTTTCCAGCAGCATACACACATATGCTTTGAAAGTATGCATCATGCCAGCTCACAGAGCGAGCGATGGTGTGTATTGCATCTGTGAAGACTTAATTTATGTCATACAAGCCCCTACTGACATTCTGAGAATGTGTGGTGTTGAAATACTGGTGCACAGGCCCTTATAGCATATGTATGTATGCCACTGAGAAAACAGTAATAACTTTTACTAGAAGCATTTTTGCTAATGGAAGTATATTGTGAAAATGCTTCTATTTAAAAAATGAAATGCATCCATGCACATTTTAATTTTGACCTTTCTATCACTCTAATTCAAATATTTGTGATTCTAGTGTAATGAAATGTTATAGAAACGGAAGCCAAAAAGCAGATCAATTTGTTGAACACATGATTAAGTTGAACATGACGTTTTCACACGGCCGACTCCAAAGAAATAGGAGCCTTGGTGTGAGCATATAAGAAAATTTGAATTTAACTGGATTAGATAAATGCTTTTCAAATACAATTTCTACTCTTTATAAAAAAAGAGAAAATGCCCCATCTGAGAAAAGCCTGCTATATATTTGCATAAGAATGCATGAGAATTTTTTATTTCTCCTTGAATATACTTTAGTATTATGCTACTGAATTGGCTATGAGTCATGTAGTGTTAGATGTAATTGGATAGAAAATGACATTTCATGTTGCTGCTATGAAGCATTACTGTTGTTAGGTGCATTTTGCATAGTAGGGTACCCATACTGAATATTGTTTCTGCTACATCTTGCTAAAATGTGTTCTCTCCAGAGCCAGAGATTATCTTTTTTTATATTTTATTGTCTATTATATTTTTATGTTATATATATATTTATTTATGAGAGACCTGGAAATTATACAAGTTTCTTCCAAATGGAAAATGTATATATTTAAGTTATGTAGAATACAATTTCCAAACCACATATAATAGAGGAATATTATAAGTCTCTGAACAATTTTTTTTCCCAGATAAACAAATTGAACGTATATTATATCTCATAATACACAATATTCATAATAAAAAAAAGAAATGCCACTACTGACATAAAAAATGCATAGATAGGTGTTTTATATTTTAAACATATTTTTGCTTGTACCTTTATATAATAAATACATCATATTTATAAAAAAAATTGCACTATTTTTATCATTGTGCTAGTGGGATACCACAGCTGGATGGCAAGACGATTATGTTAGATATTTGTCATCAAGGAATCAGTTGAAATGTACTCAGCAGGCCTTTTGCTACCCAAACACTAATTCTAGAATTATCATAAAACGATCAAGATTGATGCAAATAATATAGGAATTGTACATTTAAAGGGACATTAAACATGTCTTGCTTAAAGGGACACTGAACCCACATTTTTTTTCCTTTCGTGATTCAGATAGAGCATGCACTTTTAAGCAACTTTCTAATTTACTCCTATTATCAAATTTTCTTCGTTCTCTTGCTATCTTTATTTGAAAAAGAAGGCATCTAAGCTTTTTTGGGGGGTTCAGGACTCTGGACAGCACTTTTTTTATTGGTGGATGAATTTATCCACCAATCAGCAAGAACCACCCAGGTTGTTCACCAAAAATGGGCCGGCATCTAAACTTACATTCTTGCATTTCAAATAAAGATACCGAGAGAATTAAGAAAATGTGATAATAGGAGTAAATTAGAAAGTTGCTAAAAATGTCATGCTCTATCTGAATCACGAAAGAAAAAAATTGGGTTCACTGTCCCTTTAAGTGTAAAATAATGTGTTTTCCCGATGCTCCCTAAAGAAGCCAAAAAGCAAATTTTGTAACCTAGATTATCAATATATTGCAACTACCCTAAACTAACTAGTTAACTTGCAGAATTTGCAAACCTAAGTTATACCATTTGGCTTTTGTCCTCTCTAGGGAGCGTCGGACAGGCACACTTTTTTACCCAAAAGAAAAAGATGTGTAATGTCCCTTTAAGTTCCAGAATGCATCCCATATTACTCCCGAAGTTCAGAAGAAAACTAATTTTTACACAGAAAAACACAAGGTAGTCTGTATATCAGTGTCACTGAAACAACAGCCTGCAGGGTACATTAGGCCTACCAATGTTTTTTGTGTGGCCAATGTTAACACTTATAAGAAAATAAAAATTAGTTGTACTTAGTTGTACTTCTATATCAGAAGTATATGCAGTTAAATTAAATTCATTAAAGAGACATAATGCAACTACATGACTATCATCTCTGATGAATACATGACCACTGCCAGTGATTGGAACAGGCATAGTGCTTGGATGAGGGTGCATAAGACATACATACATTTTCTTTGTGCACAGTAAAAGTCATAACTATAACTAAAAGCATTTTTGCTAAAACATGGGTTTTGGGAAAATTATTCTTTCCAACATTTTCATGCATTCATGTGTATTATATTTAGCATTAATGTAATTCTAATTATTATTATTACAATTATGATAATTTATTTGTATGGGGCCGCAAAATTCTGTAGCGCTTATGTAAGGTGGCCAATGGCGCCTTTAATAAAATATCTAAGCGCTGTATACGCTCTTAAACTTTAAATTTTGACTTTTGATGGTGCCATGGCAACTAATCAGTTTCTGTTTTTCATTAGTATATCTTTATAATTTATAAATAGTCATCAAAAAGCTAACAGTGCTTAATAAGCAACTGGCACTAGACTGCCCTTAAAATGTGTTTGTTTATTAAAGGACCAGTCAGTAGTAGCAAAAGGCTAACCGAGAGAGTACCAGTGCAAAATATAGGTAAATACAACGTATGTGAAGCATGAGATCAAGTAAATGTAAACTTTTATGAAAACTTACATATAATTTCAAATCATAACTGACCTGCCCTGAGAAGGATGTGCCTTCAGTATATCAGAAGAGTGCTAATTAGCATTTACTCTTTCAATTGCGCATATGCACACTTCAACCCCCCCCCCCCCCCGAGTGCATAATCACGTCAACCCCGGCACATTACCAGCATAAAAGGGAGCAGCTCTGCTGTGTTGGCATTACCGGAGTGGTTTGTTACATATGTTGAGGTATTTACAACCACAGCTATATTTTTATTTTCTGTAGCTTGATGTTTCCTATTAAAGGAACCCATGTTAACTTTTCACCAAAGTTTGAAACAGTGACCACATTTCTGAAATTCACATGGCCGAGAAATAGCAATACATGGACTGTAGCTGATTTATAGCTTTCCAACAAACACAAAGTATTGGTGTATGTGTATTTATGGATCAACATTTTTCATTACTAGCAGATAGCAAACTGTTGCAGTTTCTAAAAGAAGCTGCCCTCCATACTTACTTTGTATTGCGGTCCACCGCTAGGATGACAGCCACATGCTGTCTTCTTCTCTAGCACGCAGGCGCCCTTCTGCTTATGTGGGAAGTACAACATCTTTTTTGCACTGCTCCACCAAAGAAGCACAGTCCCGTTGTGCAGGTGATGTAACGAGGACGGGGAAAACTAAAAATATTAATATTCGTTTTCAAATATTAAAAGATGCAACTTATACTGGTACAGCTCTACATACTTATTTTTATATTGTGGACACATGCGTGATGGTATCCTGGAGTTTTGACAAAAAACAAATATGACTAATTTAAGAACTTAAAATTCCTAACTTTGCTAAAAATTCCCACAACTTAAAAGCCTTCTACCAAAGTTTTCACAAATAGCACATACAAAATAAGGAAGTAGCGCTAAAAGCAATTAGGAATAAACCGCTTACAATAAAATAAATATTACGAAGTAAAACTAACCTATGTCTGTAATATGAATTATTTATTTTATACAAAAAAGAGCAATCAAATCAATATAACTAAGTAAAACCATCCTTTATCTGTATATGCATTGATTATTTAGTATATAAATAAAATACTATAAAACAATCAATAAATAAACAAATCTGTACCAGTGCTGGTCAATACAAAAAATAAATCATCTACAAAAACATGAACTAGTGATTTGAGACATAGTTATTCTAAAAGTCTGTTTAGAGAAAAAGCAGACCTTGAAAAAAATTGGCAAGAGTCCATGAGCTAGTGACGTATGGGATATGCAATCCTACCAGGAGGGGCAAAGTTTCCCAAACCTCAAAATACCTATAAATACACCCCTCACCACACCCACAATTCAGTTTAACGAATAGCCAAGTAGTGGGGTGATAAATAAAGGAGTAAAAAGCATCAACAAAGGAATTTGGAAATAATTGTGCTTTATACAAAAAAATCATAACCACCATAAAAAGGGTGGGCCTCATGGACTCTTGCCAATATGAAAGAAATTAATTTATCAGGTAAGTTCTTACATAAATTATGTTTTCTTTCATGTAATTGGCAAGAGTCCATGAGCTAGTGACGTATGGGATAGCAATACCCAAGATGTGGAACTCCACGCAAGAGTCACTAGAGAGAGAGGGATAAAAATAAAAACAGCCATTTTCCGCTGGAAAAATTAATCCACAACCCAAAAAAATAAGTTTATTCTCATAAAAGAAAAAAACTTAAATCAAAAAGCAGAAGAATCAGACTGAAACAGCTGCCTGAAGAACTTTTCTACCAAAGACTGCATCAAAACGGTAGAATTTAGTAAATGTATGCAAAGAGGACCAAGTTGCCGCTTTGCAAATCTGATCAACTGAAGCTTCATTCTTAAAGGCCCACGAAGTGGAGACTGATCTAGTAGAATGAGCTGTAATTCTCTGAGGCAGGGCCTGACCCTACTCCAAATAAGCTTGATGAATCAAGAGTTTCAACCAAGAAGCCAAGGAAATAGCAGATGCCTTCTGACCTTTCCTAGGACCAGAAAATAAAACAAATAAACTGGAAGTCTTCCTGAAATCTTTAGTAGCTTCCACATAATATTTCAAAGCTCTTACCACATCCAAAGAATGTAAGGATCCTTCCAAAGAATTCTTAGGATTAGGAAACAAGGAAGGGACAACAATGTCTCTATTAATGTTGTTAGAATTCACATCCTTAGGTAAAAATTTAAAAGAAGTCCGCAAAACTGCCTTATCCAGATGAAAAATCATAAAAGGAGACTCACAAGAAAGAGCAGATAGCTCAGAAACAGAAGAGATAGCCAAAAGGAACAACAATTTCCAAGAAAGTAGTTTAATGTCCAAAGAATGCATAGGCTCAAATGGAGGAGCCTGTAAAGCCTTCAGAACCAAATTAAGACTCCAAGGAGGAGATATTGATTTAATGACAGGCCTGTACAAAACAGTGAATATCAGGATGTATAGCAATCTTTCTGTGAAACAAAACAGAAAGAGCAGAGATTTGTCCCTTCAAGGAACTTGCAGACAAACCCTTATCCAAGCCATCCTGAAGAAACTGTATTTACGAGCTTGTAACATAGTATTAATCACTGAGTCAGAAAACCCTCTATGACTTAGTACTAAGCGTTCAATTTCCATACCTTCAAATTTAATGATTTGAGATCCTGATGGAAAAACCATCAGGATCTCAATACAAAAGTCAATACAAAAAACAAATCATCTACAAAAACATGAAATAGTGATTTGAGACATAGTTATTCTAAAAGTCTCTTTAGAGAAAAAGCAGACCTTGAAAAAAAACATAATTTATGTAAGAACTTACCTGATAAATTAATTTATTTCATATTGGCAAGAGTCCATGAGCTAGTGATATATGGGATATACAATCCTACCAGGAGGGGCAAAGTTTCCCAAACCTCAAAATACCTATAAATACACCCCTCACCACACCCACAATTCAGTTTAACGAATAGCCAAGTAGTGGGGTGATAAAGAAAGGAGTAAAAAGCATCAACAAAGGTCATGCAGTCATGAGACCTAAAACTTCCATGCACATAGCCACTGGGAATGACTGAGACTGAAGGTGCCGGCAGGCTGCAACCAATTTTAAACGTCTCTTGTCTGTTAGAGTCAGAGTCATGGACAATGAATCTATCTGGAAGCCTAAAAAGGTGACCCGTGTCTGAAGAATCAAGAAACTTTTTGGTAAATTGATCCTCCAACCATGTTTCCGAAGAAACAGCACTAGTTGATTCGTGTGAGATTCTGCAGAACATAAAGACTAAGCTAGTACCAAGATATCGTCCAAATAAGGAAACACTGCAATACCCTGTTCTCTGATTACAGAGAGTAGGGCACCTAGAACCTTTGAAAAGGTTCTTGGAGCTGTTGCTAGGCCAAATGGAAGAGCAACAAATTAGTAATGATTGTCTAGAAAAGAGAATCTCAGAAACTGAAAATGTTCTGGATGAATCAGAATATGAAGGTATGCATCCTGCAAGTCTATTGTGGACATATAATGTCCTCGCTGAACAAAAGGCAGAATAGTCCTTATAGTCACCATCTTGAAAGTTGGTACTCTTACATAATGATTCAAAATTTTCAGATCCAGAACTGGTCTGAATAAATTATCCTTCTTTGGGACAATGAATAGATTTGAATAAAACCCCAAACCTTGTTCCTGAAAAGGAACTGGCATGATTACCTCTGAAGACTCCAGGTCTGAAACACACTTCAGGAAAGCCTGAGCTTTTACTGGATTTGCTGGGATACGTGAGAGAAAAAATCTTCTCACAAGAGGTCTTACTCTGAATCCTATTCATTACCCTTGAGAGTCAATGCTCTGAATCCATCGATTTTGGACAGAATGTATCCAAATATCCTTGAAAAACCTTAATCTGCCCCCTACCAGCTGAGCTGGAATGAGGGCCGCACCTTCATGCGGATTTAGCAGCTGACTTTGGTTTCCTAAATGGCTTGGATTTATTCCAATTTGAGGAAGGCTTCCAATTGGAAACAGATTCCTTGGGGTAAGGATTAAGTTTTTGTTCCTTATTTTGACGAAAGGAACAAAAACAGTTAGAAGCCTTAGATTTACCCTTAGGTTTTTTATCCTGAGGCAGAAAAACTCCCTTTCCCCCAGTGACAGTTGAAATAATAGAATCCAACTGAGAACTAAATAAATGATTACTTTGGAAAGAAAGAGATAGTAATCTAGGTTTAGATGTCATATCAGCATTCCAAGATTTAAGCCACAAAGCTCTTCTAGCTAATATAGCTAAAGACATGGATCTAACATCAATTTTGATACTATAAAAAATGGCATCACAAATAAAATGGTTAGCATATTGCAGTAAGCGAATAATGCTAGATATGTCAGAATCCAATTCTTGTTGCGCTAAATTCTCCAACCAGAAAGTTGATGCAGCTGCAACATCAGCCAAAGAAATTGCATGTCTAAGAAGATGACCTGAATATAAATATTCCTTCCTTAGATACAATTCAAGCTTCCTATCTAAAGGATCCTTAAAAGAAGTTCTATCTTCCATAGGAATAGTGGTACGTTTAGCAAGAGTAGAAATAGCCCCATCAACTTTGGGGATTTTTTCCCAAAACTCTATAGAATTTGCTGGTAAAGGATACAATTTTTTAAACCTTAAAGAAGGAATAAATGAAGTACCTGGCTTATTCCATTCCTTAGATATCAGAAATAGCCTCAGGAATAGGAAAAACTCCTGGAGAAACCACAGGAGGTTTAAAAACAGCATTTAAACGTTTATTAGACTTAATGTCAAGAGGACTGGATACTCAATATCCAAAGTAATTAACACTTCTTTTAATAAAGAACTCATATACTCTATTTTAAATAAATAAGTAGATTTGTCAGTGTCAATGTCTGAGGAAGGATCTTCTGTATCAGATAGATCCTCATCAGAAGAGGATAAATTATTATGTTGTTGGTCATTTGAAATTTCATCAGCTGAATGA
The DNA here is from genome assembly GCF_027579735.1 of Bombina bombina. NCBI lineage: Eukaryota > Metazoa > Chordata > Amphibia > Anura > Bombinatoridae > Bombina > Bombina bombina. The sequence continues at coordinate 247,534,158 of NC_069500.1, forward strand.
GAAGTTTTAAAAGACCTTGGTGGAAATGCAGACAAAGCCGTCAGGATAGAATCAGAAACAAATTCTTTAAAATTCATAGGTATATCATGTACATTAGAAGTTGAAGGAACTACAACTGGCAATGTACTATTATTGATGGACACACTATCTGCATGTAAAAGTTTATCATGACAACTATTACAAATGACATTCGGCGAAATAATTTCTACAATTTTACAACAAATGCACTTAGCTTTGGTAGAACCGATGTCAGGCAGCAATGTTCCAGCAGAAACTTCTGAGGCAGGATCAGAATGAGACATCTTGCGAAATGTAAAATAAATAACAACATATAAAGCAAAATTATCAATTTCCTTATATGACAGTTTCAGGAAAGGGAAAAAATGCAAATAGCATTGCCCTCTGATAGAGAAAAAGGCAAGAGGCAAACATCAATGGTGTATTGAAATAATGAAAACATTTGGCGGCAAGTATGACGCACAACGTAACTAAAAACTTTTTTGGTGCCAATAATAACCGGAAATGACACACTCGCGTCACTAATGACGCAACCGTGTGTAAGGCTTCGGCGTCAACTATGACGCCGGAAACGACGAAGTTGCGTCATAGACGTATTTTTTCGTGCCAAAACAATTCTCGCGCCAAAAATGACGCAATAAAGTTTAGCATTTGACGCACCCGCAGGCATATACCGCCCGCAATTTACAAGAAGTAGTCAATTGAAAAAAAGACTAAACCCCAGGTAAGAAAGAATTTAAAAAAATGTTTATATTCCCAAATATGAAACTGACAGTCTGCAGAAGGAAATACATGAACCTGACTCATGGCAAATATAAGTACAATACATATATTTAGAACTTTATATAAATGCATAAAGTGCCAAACCATAGCTGAGGTGTCTTAAATAATAAAAAAGCATACTTACCAAAAGACACCCATCCACATAGGTAATGGTAAATTGAAATCTTAGCACAAACTTACTTCCCCACCTCCATAGGAGGTAAAGTTTGTAAAACTGAATTGTGGGTGTGGTGAGGGGTGTATTTATAGGCATTTTGAGGTTTGGGAAACTTTGCCCCTCCTGGTAGGATTGTATATCCCATACGTCACTAGCTCATGGACTCTTGCCAATTACAAGAAAGAAATGTGTTTTATATAGCCTTCTTCTCAAAGTAACAGTTATTTGTTACCAAGAGTCTTGTAATTCATACAGTCACTGTATCCATTTCTATTGTCCTTAAATTTCAATTAATTCTCTCTATTTGGATTCAATTTCTGTAGGTCTTCAATTGCAAATCAGGTTAAATACACCAGTGCTATTTATCTCTGTCTCAAATAGAGATATATTTAATTGGTATTTAAGGAGAAAAGATATGGATACAGTAAAGACATTGCAAGAGAATCCAAACATTATTATAAAACCAGCTGACAAGGGGTGTAATAATGAATATAAAAAATGACCTGACAGAGGCTTATCGCCTACTGTCAGATAGTGATGTCGCAAACCTAAAAATTTGGGTTCGCGAACGGCAGACGCGAACCAGGCGAACCGCCATAAACTTCAATAGGCAGGCGAATTTTAAAACCCACAGGGACTCTTTCTGGCCACAATAGTGATGGAAAAGTTGTTTCAAGGGCACTAACACCTGGACTGTGGCATGCCGGAGGGGGATACATGGCAAAACTCCCATGGAAAATTTAATAGTTGATGCAGAGTCTGGTTTTAATCCATAAAGGGCACCTAACATTCCTAAATTGTTTGGAATAACGTGCTTTAAAACATCAGGTATGATGTTGTATCGATTAGGTAGTGTAAGGGTTACGTGTAAGGGTTACGCCCGCTTCACAGTGCGCAGTGTAGGTAATATACCTGCCCTGACCGTGCTTTGCAGACCAGGTATCAGTGGTCAGATGGACCCTTGCCCCAACACTGTGTGCCAGACATGCCATTATAGCAGACTTATATGGCTTTGGCATTGCTTTTTGGTAATTAGAAGGCTGCTAAATGCCACTGCGCACCACACGTGTTTTATGCCCAGCAGTGAAGGGGTTAAGTAGGGAGCATGTAGGCAGCTTGTAGAGTTAATTTTAGCTTAAGTGTAGTGTAGTAGAGAACCCAAAGTATTGATCTAGGCCCATTTTAGTATATTTCATGCCACCATTTCACCGCCAAATGCGATCAAATTAAAAAAAAATGTTCACTTTTTCACAAACTTTAGGTTTCTCACAGAAATTATTTACAAACAACTTATGCAATTATGGCATAAATGGTTGTAAATGCTTCTCTGGGATCCCCTTTGTTCAGAAATAGCAGACTTATATGACTTTGGCGTTGCTTTTTGGTAATTAGAAGGCTGCTAAATGCCACTGCGCACCACAAGTGTTTTATGCCCAGCAGTGAATGGGTTAATAAGGGAGCATGTAGGCAGCTTGTAGAGTCAATTTTAGCTTAAGTGTAGTGTAGTAGACAACCCAAAGTATTGATCTAGGCCCATTTTGGTATATTTCATGCCACCATTTCACCGCCAAATTTTAAAAAAAAAACTTACATTTTTTCGCAATTTTAGGTTTCTCACTGAAATTATTTACAAACAGCTTGTCCAATTATGGCACAAATGGTTGTAAATGCTTCTCTGGGATCCCCTTTGTTCAGAAATAGCAGACATATATGACTTTGGTGTTGCTTTCTGGTAAGTAGAAGGCCGCTAAATGCTGCTGTGCATCACACGTGTATTATGGCTAGCAGTGAAGGGGTTAATTAGGTAGTTTGTAGGGAGCTTTCAGGCTTAATTTTAGCTTTAGTGTAGAGATCAGCCTCCCACCTGACACATCAGACCCCCTGATCCCTCCCAAACAGCTCCCTTCCCTCCCCCACCCCACAATTGTCCCGCCATCTTAAGTACTGGAAGAAAGTCTGCCAGTACTAAAATAAAAGGTTTTTAATTTTTTTTTAATTTTTTTAGCATATTTACATATGCTGTGGTGTAGCATCCCCCCTTAGCCCCCAACCTCCCTGATCCCCCCCAAAACAGCTCTCTAACCCTCCCCATCTGCCTTATTGGCGGCCATCTTGGGTACTGGCAGCTGTCTGCTATTATTTCACAGTCAAAAAAGTGTTGTTTTTTTTAAATGTACACTACTGTTATACCAGATATGAGTGGTGGCACTGGGCAAGTGGGCACAGTATACGCTGTGAGCCTGACACACACGCTGGCAGGCAGGCAACTGCAATTAGATTACACAGGAAGAAAAAAAAAAGCAGACTGATGTTCTAGCCCTGAAAAGGGCTTTTTGGGGTGCTGTCCTTACAGCAGAGATCAGATGAGTCCTTCAGGACTGTAGTGGACACTGAATACACTAGCCTAGCTATCGATTTCCCTATTAAATCAGCAGCAGCTACACTGTCCCTCCTCTCACTAAGAATGCAGCTTCCAAATGAATCTAAAATGGATGCTGTCCAGGAGGTGGGAGGGTCTGGGAGGGAGGGTCTGCTGCTGATTGGCTGTAATGTGTCTTCTGACTGTGAGGTACTGGGTCAAAGTTTACTCAATGATGACGAATAGGGGGCGGATCGAACATTGCATATGTTCACCCGCCGAGGCGAACGCGAACATGCTATGTTCGCCGGGAACTATTCGCTGGCGAACTATTCACGAAATCACTACTGTCAGATAATAAGACCTATAAAAAATGGGCTAATGTTTACAAGCTTTACCGATCCATCTGCCTGATTGGTTCCATGATTGGTTCTTGGGTCAATTACAGAGAGTTATCAACACATTTATTTGGGGAATGAGCAAACCTAGGATCAAAAAGGAGAACCTTTGTAGGCCTTCCGCAAACGGAGGACTAGGATTGCCAAATATCAAAGAATATTATGAGGCAGTAACTCTGCAAAGTATAATTGATGGGTCTCCCTAGATTCCCACGTTCTAAAACCCCCCAATGTGTGGGCATTGTGTTGGATAATTAGAGAGCTGAGACCTCCATAGTGCTTATATCTAAATGTCCACAAACATCTGTTTGATACGTGGGATTCTATTTTACGGATGAAACAAAACATTTCTACAGCCTGTTCTCCCCTTTTTACCAACTCCACTAAATGCAGATAAAAAAAATCAAAAAATCAAAAAAAAAAATCTAAGATTACATAAAAAATAAACAAAATTATCCAAAAAGCCAATAGGAATTAAGCAGCTGAACATTTCAGCCAATAGGAATGCAAGGTACCCCAATATAAAATGGGTACCTTGCATTCAAGCTTCAGTGTGCAGCGGACGATCGCATGAAGAGGAGGCTCCACATTGGATGACCACACCGCCGCCTAAGACCGTTCCAGGCATCGGAAGACCGATCAGCTTCGCACCTCAAGGAAGAAGATAGATGTCGTCCCCATGCTTGATGAAGATGTCGCCAACTGGATGAAGACTTGTGGCCAGGGCCGCCACTAGAAATTTTGGGGCCCCTGACTCAACCATTGATCAGGGCCCTCCCCCTTTGACATGTGCAATTTTTGACCAAGTGACTAAAACGTATATGCACTTTATTCTTAATTGTCTATTTAAACTTGGAAATGTTGTAAAGGTAGTAACATATACACACACAGACACACTCAAACACTGAAACACACAAACAAACTCACACATTAGGATTCACATATAGACACTCTAGCAGACACGCAAAGAAACACACTCAGACACAGAAACCCAAACAGACACTTAGCACTTGTTTACATTGACCTGACAAGTAATGAGGTAAACTACAGTTTTGTAAAAAAAGGAGATTTAGAAAACAAAATATGGAGTTCTGATTATCTTTTTGTAAAGGAAGGTGACAACTAAATTATGACAACAGCATGCAGTGGCTGAAAGAAAGGGCCGTGAACTGCCTAAACAATAATGTAAAGGTTAAATGGTGGATAGTTTACTTCCGGAAAGGTCTTGTTAGTCTCAAAGTCTGTAGAAAGATGTGAATTATTAGTAGTAAGGTCAAAATGTCCTAAAAAGGAACAGACAATGGACACACACACACACAAACTTGCACATACACCCAAGGAAACACCGACAGAGACAGCCTCAGAAAACACACAAAGACATACACACACACACAGAGACACCCACAGAAAACACCCAAAGACATACACACACACACAGAGAGACAACCACATGAAAAACACAGAAAGACATACATACACACACCCTCACTGAGACATCCACAGAAAACACACAAAGACATACACACACCCTCACAGAGACACCCATAGAAAAAGCTTGAAGACATATGCACACACCCTCACAGACATCCACAGAAAATGCAAAAAGACATACACACCCACCCTCACAGAGAGACCCACAGATAAAAAATACATACACATAGACACAAACCAAAGCACAAAGACATAAACACATACACCCACAGAAACACTCACAGGAGGAAACATTTATGCACCTTGCATCCCCTAAATCAACAGTGTGTGACATGCATGATAAAAAAAATTGCAGAAATTAAGAGATCACTTTTTAAAGAATAATATTAGTAAATGTGCAAATAAATATAATTCTGTGAATTCAAAACTGTACATTAATGAGCTGGGTAGATGGTTAGATGAAGAAAAGTACCTTTAAAAGGTTGACATATGTTTGTTTGTTTTTCCCCATTTTCCCGAAACAAGAGCACCACTTCAAATATAGTGTACAAATTTTCCCATCTGTCAGCTGTACTTATGGATTTTGAAAATGCTGTACTCTATGTGGTCTTGGTGGGACCATAAGCTGTGGTACTCATACCATTAGATCTGGTTAAATGCAGGATTTAGGCTTGTTGGTGTGTATTTCAAAACTAAGTCAGCTGTAGTGTAAACTGAACAGTTTTAAGTTAACCTGTCTCATTTCAAACACTGAGCAATCTTAGTCTGAGAGTGTAAAATTTTATGCAGATGTAAAAATCTTAGCTAAAATGCCTCCTTGCATCTGGAAAGTCCTTGCATAAAGGGGCAGTAAACTGGAATGTAATATATCTATAAAATGCATATCTGCCAAAAGGGCATCTACCATTTGTGTATTGAGGAGGAAACATTTCTGCATGGTTTTAAATATAGAATTTCTACAGCATTGTCAAATAATCATAAATACACTGCTGCTAAAAAAAAAATATTTTTATGGACCCCTAGCCCCACCATACAACTACTACCACACTGAAATTACAATCCAAAATTGCACAAAGAAATAAAAAACATTTGCTAAGTAAGTCCTACCTCCTCTTCAAATGAAAGTGATCTGCCGTCTGACTCACTGTACAAAGTGCCAAGTCTGTCTCACACTGAGCATAGTGGTTCAGTGCATACTTAGAAATCCTCTCAAATGCTAATACTTTAGTCCTTGTAATAACATTTCCCATACTCAATTAGCACTCTGACAGGAGTCACCCCTTTCACCCCCTGATGGCAGCCCTGCTTGTGGCCGCCTTGATAAAGATGGATGTCTGGACTTCAGGAACAGTGAGTAAATTTTTGGGGGTTAGTGTTAGGTTTTTTTATTTTATTTTTTGGGGTGTTTTTTTTTTAGATTAGTGATTTTTCTAATGGACAGCAAAAGGGCTGTCATACAAATGCCCCTTTAGGTGCAATGGGTAACTTAGGTTTTTTATTTTGGGGAGTTGGTTGGGTGAGGGGCTTTACTGTTAGGGGGTACTTTGTAATTGGTTATTTTGTATTAGATTAGGGGGTGTTTTTATTTTGGGGTGGCTTTTTTGTTTTTTTAGGGGAATTAGATTAGATTTAAATTTTATTATTTTGGATAATTTTGTTTATTTTTTTTTATGTAATCTTAGATTTTTTTATTTTTTGTGATTTTAGATTTTTTTAATTTTATGTAATCTTAGCTTTTGTATTTAAATTAAATCATAGGTTTTATTTTTTATGTAATGTTAGGATTTTTTATTTAAATTTTAGATTAGGATTTTTAATTTTGGTATTTTAATTAATTTATTAGTTTAATAGTCTTATTTTATTTTATGTAATGGGTTTAACTTAGGGGGTGTTAGGTTAGGGGGCTTAGTGATTAGATAAATACTTTGCGTTGTGAAGGGAATGGTGGTTTAGGAGTTAATAGGTTAAATAGGTACTTTGCATTGTGGGGGTATGGCGGTTTAGGGGTTAATAGTTTAAATAGGTAGATTGCGTTGTGGGGGGATGGTGAATTAGGGGTTAATAGTTTAAATAGGTACTTTGCATTGTGGGGGTTGGCAGATTAGGGGTTAATACATTTTATTGTTAGCTGCGATGTGGGGGGTTGGCGGTTTAGTGGTTAATACATTTATTATAAGTTGAGTTGTTGGGGATGGCGGTTTAGAGGTTAATACATTTTATTGTTGCAATTTGGGGGGGGGGGCGGTTTAGGGGTTAATAACTTTAATAGATACTTTGCAATATGAGGGCTGGTGGATTAGGGGTTACTACATTTATTAGTTATTGCGGTGGGGGGGATGGTGGTTGAGAGGTAGACATTGCGCATGTGTTAGGTGTTTGCTTTTATTATAACAACTAGAGATGGGTAAAATATATGTGCCGCACTTGTATGCGGCTCTGTATACATGCTAGAGTGTAAGTGTAGTGTACCATGTACCATGACCTATTAATTTTCAAGAAATCCGGCATTGGGTGGAAGCCTTAACAGAACACTAACTTACACCTACAGGAAAAGGGCGACTGCACGCAATCCGCAAACTATTTAAATGGAAACCTGGTACTGAAATGGAGCCGTAAATTACTTTTAGCTGCCGGCAACTTTGGTAGCTTACGGCTCCATTTTTAACTGCTCAATGGAAACTAGCTCAAATATAGTAACTTCGGCAGAAGTTAGAAATACATTTACGGTCGATTCTCACAAGAGACTTTACGTTAACTAAGCAGCAAACAAGGGAAAGAAAGTTAAATGGAGAGTAACCACGGTTATGTATGTCAATCAACTTGAGAGCAGTGTGTCGATCAGCTAGCTCCCAATTCACAATACATGCAGTGTTTTGAATATTGACAGGAATGTGTAACCAGGTCCTGTGAGGTTTCCCTGCCCCAGACTTGGACCGGTGAGACTCGTATTCCACCGCTAGATGCACATGTATTAAAGTGAATATGCAAATACACTAGATATCTAGTAAACAATATACGCCAAGAGTCCACACCTCATACCTGTGTGCTGCTGGATCCTGAACGACAGTCCGTTACGGCAGTATGTCCGTTTTCCTTCTTATGTATGGAACGTCCAGTTCAGCTTATAACCAGCTCCTGCGGTAATCCTGAGTGAGCTCTGATGGCTGCGGTGGGTAACTCCTCCTTCCGTTAGCGTCCCAGGTGATGGGCGAAATGATGCGGTCAGGGTTGCGGTGCAATACCTAGCTGCTGTGCTGCACTGGAGGCCGGTCAATGAGAACAAAAGTGAAAAAAGGAGCACAAGCAGCGGTACATTGCACAAATATAAATTTATTTACAAGTAGCAAACATAGCGCTTTGGCGCTCAGAGTGAAGAAAAATGACACGTTTGTCAAACAAACAAAAACAAAAACGTGAGAGGGGAGATAACACCCCGGGGTAAATACTGACAAGAAAATCAATAAGACTAGCAACAAGAGAACAGGTATACGCGTTTCAGCTTACAGCCTTACTCATTACCTGACTAAAACATAGTGAAGTGAACTTAAAAGCAGTAGCTAGTCTTCCCATTGGTAGTTGGGAACACTCCCCTCAATTAATCCTCCAATGGGTATTTATTTATGTAGCTGTAAACACCTTAGAAAGCACAGGGGTATACACTAGTGTCAGCACAAAGTAAATACATATAGATTTAGAATGGAAACAATTCCTGCACAAAGTTAACTACATATTGTGTAATAACAATCTAACATGTATAAACGATTGCAGTGAGCAAAAATATATTCGGTGGGAGAGAGGAAAGAGAGCTCCGGACCCAGCTGGAAGCATTTGTGGTACAAGGAGACCGCTTCATATTTGCTGAAATGAAAAATACAGATAATATAACATAAGCATGGAACATCAGATGTTTGCACCCAATGACATACTTGTCAAGTGAATGTTAAGCTATAGTTAAAAGACCCTAGACATAAAGACTAAACCCTAGCAATAATAATAATGATGGTGCAGTTAACCATTAATCAAGGTAAAGTCAAAATATGTCTAAAAATACATAAGTACTGTTTTCGTGTGCATACCTTACTATAAGGGACAGTGGGTAGCTTTTGTATAAAGAACCTGGCTTGCAACGGGTAAATTAACCCTGAGGGCATACTGGAGTACCAGATACCAGAGTGATTATACTTAAAGTTTCTGAGTAGTTAGGCTCCTACGCTCAAGGAGTAACATAGTATGGACAGGGTAAACCGGGTGGGGGAGAGGATTAGGCCCTACCAAAAATTGATGAGGTCATATTCTGAGTTCAGGCCTTCTGGAACTCTCGTCCTGAGCTTAAAAATCCAGAAGGCCTCCCTCTCCCCCAACCTGCGGACCCTGTCAACTCCCCCCTTACAGGGAGCCACCCTCTCAATGATGGTCCAAGAAAAAGAGCTTGTATCTTTCTGGTGTGTGCCCACAAAGTGTTGAATCAGTGCTGTTGTGAGTACACCCGCCCTTATATCACTAAGGTGCTCTTTAATACGGGTTCTAGCCTCTCTTGTCGTAAGGCCTACATATTGGAGGGAACATTCCCTACAAGAAATGACATAAACCACATATGTAGACCTACAGTTGAGGCAAGAATCTATCATAAAACTCTGACCTGTCATCAGTGAGATGAACTGGTTACCAGGGGCCAACTTCTCACAGGCCACACATGTACGATGGTGGCAGTGAAATGTGCCCTTACAGCTCAACCATGAAGAGGTGGGTTGTCCTGTCTTTTTAATTCTTGTGGGTGCCACAATGTTGCCTATTGTTCTATTTTTCTTATAGGAGTACCTTAGGCCATCAGCAACTACTTTCTGGAGTTTATCATCTGCAGATAGCATATTAAAGTTATGCCTCACTATTTGGCAGATTTCCCTGTATTGTCTTGAGTACTCCGTTAAAAAGACAACTTTGTTGTCTTTCTCTTCCTGAGTACTGGATTTAGGTCTAAGAAGTCTTTCCCTGGGTATTCCTCTTACGGTGTTCCTGGCTTTAGTGATGACAGAACTCCTATAGCCCCTCTCTTTCAAGCGTATGGTCAGTTCATTGGCCTGTTTCTCATAGACCTCTGCATCACTGCAGTTCCTTTTCAGCCTGATGAACTGACCCTTCGCTACACCTTTGAACACTCCTGGCGGGTGGCAGCTAGCCGCATGTAACAGTGAGTTGCCCGAGATGGGTTTGCGGTAGGTCTCTGAGCTGATAAACTGATCCTGCCTACCTCTAAGGGTCACATCTAAAAAGTTGATGGTGTCACTTTGTATCTCATTTGTAAAGTGAATCCCCATGGAGTCATCATCCAGACTTCTTATAAATACTTGTAATTCGGATTCACTACCTCCCCATATAAAAAGGAGGTCGTCGATGTAGCGACCGTACCAAACCAGTTTGTCCTTGTGAGGATTCCCATCTCCATAGACGTGGGACAGCTCCCACCAACCCATGAACAGGTTGGCGTAGGAGGGGGCAAATTTCGCCCCCATAGCCGTCCCACGCCTCTGGAGAAAGAAATCCCCCTCAAATTCAAAGTAGTTATGGTTTAGAAGGAAGTTAGTAACTTCCACCACTAAGTTCACAAAGTCTGATTCCGGTCCATATTGTTTTTCTAAGAAAAACCGAATGGCCTGTAACCCCTTCCTGTGTGGAATAGAGGTATATAGCGATTTTACATCGGCTGTCAACCAAACATAGTGTTTACTCCAAACTACTCTTGACAGAAGATTGAGTACATGCTTAGTATCAGAAAGAAAGCTCCATAGAGCACTCACCAATGGCTGCAGAACATGATCCAGCCACTCTGACAGGTGCTCCAGCAGGGATCCAATGCCACTCACGATTGGCCTCCCCTGTACATTATCAGTGGACTTGTGGACCTTAGGCAGGTGGTTGAATGTAGGAATGGTGGGATTAGACACTATGAGATAATCACGTGTCTTGGCATCAATAAAGCCTAGCTCCACACCATCATCCACAAGGGAGGCCAACCGCCGCTGGAACCTCCCCGTCGGATCACCCGGCAGAGCACTGTAATCATCATTATTTCTTAATTGCCTGTAGGCCTCCTCCCTGAAGCTACTGGCATTGAGCACCACTATGGTGCCACCTTTATCTGCGGCCCTCACCACTATGTTTTCATTGCTAGCTAGGCTGTCTAGTGCCTTCCTCTGTAGTGCCGAAATGTTGTTATGTTGGCCCCTCTCTGACTTATAATACAACTTTGTGAGGTCTGACTCTACCCTCTGTTGGAATTTCTCTAGGACTTGGCCTCTGTTTTGGATGGGATAAAACGAGGACTTACATTTAAAGGATGGGACCTGTATATACCCAGCCCCACTGGCCTCATCCCCTAGTGTCTCCAGAGACCTAATGTCACAGAGTTCCTGGAAACTTAGTTGATTATCGGGCCCTAAGCCTACCAAGCTTCCTGACCTGTTCCTGGGAATGAATGCGTGGCTCTCATCACTCCCCTCCTCTTGGGAATGGTAGAACTTTCTCAGAGTTAATTTTCGAATTAGTTTGTTGACGTCAAGTAATGTCCTGAACAAATTAAAGTCTGCAGTGGGTGTAAAGGACAGTCCCAGACTCAGTACCTCCAGTTCATGTTTGGTCAACACCACATCTGAAAGATTCAGAACATTCTGTAGTTGCCTCGGCCTCGGCCCCTCCTCTGGGGATACCTCCTTTGGTCTTTGTACTGATGGCTTTGATCTTTGCTGGCGCCTCCCCCCCCGTCTGGTGTTCTTTGGGGGACCTGAAA